>NC_133618.1:649860621-650160621 GCF_048593235.1 Sminthopsis crassicaudata
AATTCCCATGGTTTGCTCCCCTCCTCTGAACTCCCACTGATAAACGTCAGCTTAAAAACATTTTCTGCCAGGTGGGGGGCAGGGGCTGAGGGGGTGGGTAGGAGGGTGGGAGTCCTTCCTAGTCTTAGTCAAACACACAGACAGCCTGGTTATTTTGTAACCGACTCCTGCCAAAAACCATACAGAGAAACAGAAAACTGGACCACATGTGGGTAAAATATCAAGATTGGGTTTATCTAAAACAAAACAAAAACGTAAGCCTTTTTACCTAGCACCGCTTAAAAACAACAATACAACAACAAGCCACATTGCCCCTTAGAGTTTAGATAGCAATAGGAACGCATCTGCGTGGGCATCCATAGCAAGTGTGTGTGTTTTGCCACAACCTTGTGTTAATAGAGGGGAATACTGCTGATTTATCACGCTGCAAGTAAACAGGGTTGCAAATCTCTCACACAAATCTTCCTTATCATGTCTTTGGGGACAGGCAGACATGTCATGAATTCCCAACAACAGACAGGCCTTCCACCTTCCTTCCCCTTCTCTTCCTCGGTCTGGCCAGCTCGGGCGCTGGAGGATTGGTGGCTGGGCCAAGGGGTCCCCCCTCACCTGCCCGAGCCCACCCCTTGCTGCTCAGCTGGCTGCCAGCTCCTGCCTCTGCCGACCTGGGAATACCAACTGCTGTTTACAAAGCCATCTTTAGATCTGCACTGATTACCCACCACTGGGCAATCAAGACGATACACTCCTTTACTTAATTATTGACATCTGGATGAGCAGCATCATTGTTAAACAGAAAGGGCTCTTAAATGCCAGCTCCTACCCCTGGGAAATTTCCCAGGGAAACATCTCCCAGCATTAGTTGTCTGTCTCTTCTAACAGGGACCCCGGAGCTGACTCGCTTTGCCAGGGGCCCACCAAGGCTCGAGTGGATGGATCAGGAGACCCGAAGTTAACCCAAGCTTGGTTTACAGAAGTCTACCACAGTTCAGTGCACAAAGTAGGCTTTCATGCAAGATGAAATGAATTAATATCTAGATTTTAAAGCACGGGATCCTTAGATACATCTTAGTGAATTCATGATCTTGGATGGGGGAAATACATTTTTATTTGTACCAATTTCTAACAGAAACAAGCATTTGCTTCAGTAGTGAATTAAAAACATTTTGAGAAATGGTCCATAGGTTTCAACACAAGCAAGGTTAAGAAACTCTGACCTTCTACTTCCTACCCATGGCAGCAAAGTCAAAAGAACAATGAATTAGGAGTCTGAAAACCCAGCTTAGAATCCCAATTCTGTTGCTTACTGTGAACAGGTCATGTCTCCCCACTGGGTTTCACTTTTCTCATTTACAAAATGGGAAGCTGGTAATAGCTAATATCTAGAGTCTTTTATGCTCTGAATCCTAGAACGCACGTCCCTGAACATACCTGAAGAACCCTTATCGCATTCCTGTCTCAAGTTATATCTCTTTCTGATATCACCTGGTGAGCACTGCCACAAACCAAAGGAGCTGGGAATATTTAGCCTGGAGTAGAGTAGAATTAGGTGGAGGACCATAATAACTATCTCCAAGTATCTGAAGAACTGTGATAGTGAAAAATTGTTCTTCCTGGGCCTTCGGGGAAGAATTAGGGACAATCAATGGGTAGAAGTTACAAAAAGCAGACATGACAAGAAAAATCATGAGTCGCCTTAGGAGGTAATGGGTTTCCCTTCACTAGAAGTCTTCAAGCTAAGGTTAATTGACCCCTGTTGGGTATGCTGTAGGGATGATTCTTGCCCACATACAGGTTGAACCGAATGCCTTCAATTAAATTTTATCTTTCTGGTTCCTGACTCTGTCATCTTTTATATTAGCTTTTCCTCCCAGCTTTTGTTGCTAAAAAATAAAAAAAAAAAAAACAACTAATAATTAGATTATTAATAACTAATTAAATAAGCATGCCATCTATGCCTTTACCTGTTGCTCATAATGTTAACTAGTACTTGGCCAAGCACCAAGCCTGGGGCACTATTCTGAGACTTTCTTTCAAGGTGATATTGAACCATTAACGGCTGGTCTGGATAGGGCCATTCAACGAATCCTAAAAGTCATATATGACCTAGCCTACATTTCTCCATCTTGCCCATAATGCCTGCCCAAGGAACTGTCACATGCTTTCTTCAAATCCAGATAGATTGTCTCTATCTCACTCACCTAATCATCTAGACTAGTAACCCTATCCAAAGAAGAAATGTGGTTAGTCTGGCACAGTTCTGATCACTGCCTGCTCTCCTAAATGTTAACTAACTATCCTTTCAATAATACAATATAGAATTTTGCTAGGAATCAAAGCCAAACTCACTGGTCTCTAGTTTGCAGGCTCGATTGTCTTCCTTTTTTTGAAAATTGTGATGATGCATATCCTTTTCTAGTCCAGTCCTTTTATTCTCCAAGGACTTTTAAAGAGTGTCTCAACAGTCACACTTATCAGCACTTTTAAATCTAAGAAAGTGGGCTGTTAGGCTTTGGGAGTGGATAGCACTGAACCTGGAGTAAAAAAAGAGGTTGAGTTCAAACCCTCCCTCAAATTCTTACTTAGCTGTGGGACTCACATTACCTCCTTCAGCCTCAGTTTCCTCATTTATAAAATGAGAACAATAATATTATGCACTTTGCAGGGGTTTTCTAAGGATTAAATGAGATTACGACATAAAGTTTCTCAACTTTAAAGTGCTATGTTATTATTGTCTGGGAATTGAGACAGATTCATCATTGGTCATTTTTATCTGGTGCCTTCCAGTTCAAAGCTCTTCTTCAGAGAGAAAACAGCAGGGAAATAAATTGAGCAGTTATCTGTTCTCCATCCCATTCACCCCCAAGCAGAATTCCTTTCTTTTTTTTTTTTTTCTTTCTTCTTTTTTTCCCCTAAATACCTAAATACCCTAACAAGGTATTTCCTAAATACTGGAATGCTAGATGCTGGAGAGGGGCCAGGAGACCCGATTTCTCTGCTCTGTCAATAATGACTACATGACCTTGTGCAAGAGATTTCACAATTTGAGCCTCAGTTTCTTTCCCTGTCAAATGTGGTTAACACTTGCCCTACTTGCCTCTCAAGATTGTTGTGATAATAAAACAAATTGGTGTATGAGAAAGCAATTTATAGACCATGAAGAGCAATGTTAGTGTCAGATGTCATTTCATAGTGATTAATAGTCATTAATAATGACAAGTTGCAGAGGCTTTTGAAAGAGATACCAACTGTTTTTTACTCTTTGGGGAAAGGTGCTGGAAAACATACAAATCATTATGAAAATACCCAAGTTTTTGGTAAACACAAGTTTATCAAATCAGTGGAGGATTCCTTTTGCTTCTAACTGTGGGAGTTGTTGATAACAACAAAGATTTAGGATTGAAGCTTTCGGAGAGGAGAAAACTCATAAAATTACCTGTGCTCAAATCTTGCTTCATACATTTTCAAGCTGTATGAGATCAGGCAATTAATTAATCAATTAATGTTCTCAGCCTCAGTTTCCTCAACTGAAAAATGGGGACAAGAAAAGCATCTACCTCATAGGAGTATTGAGGATAAAAATATTTGTTGAATTTATTTCCTAGGGTACTTGATTGTCAGTAAAACTAGAAGTGCTATAGAAAGATGACTTCTTACACAAACAACTCAAAATCTGAGCTAAGAGTGCTGCCATATTAGATCTACCAATGTGCTGTGGGAGCTAGTGATGGCTGTAGACCAGTGTAGAATCTAAGGGAGGAGGGTAGGTAGGGCACAGGTCTGTTTTCCCTTGGAATGCCATCCTAGAGAGTGCAGATCCAGGAGTCAGAAAGACATGAATTCAAATCAGCCTCAGATACTTCTTAGCTGTGTGACCCTGGGCAAGTCACTCAAACCCATTTACCTCAGTTCCTCATCTGTAAAATGAACTGGAAAAGGAAATGGCAAACCACTCTAGGATTTTTGCCAAGAAAACCCCGAATGAGATCATGAAGAATCAGACATGACTGAAAGAACTGAACAACACCATCTCCATTCCAGAATATCATGGAGTATTTCTAAGTTAAGCTAATGGCTTGGTAAAAATCCTAATGAAAGAAGTGGTTGGAAAAGACTCTATTTTTTAAAGGTATATCCTAGGGCCTGGCACATAGTAGGAATTTCAAAAACTTGCCTGCTAATAACTTCTACTCACAATCCTAGTTCTATTCTCTGAAGGATCACAGATTATGTTTATCCATCTATCCAACTATCTATCTATCTGTCTGTCCATCCATCCATTCATCCAATTATCTATCTATCTCTCTACCCACCTAAACTCACTATCCCAGAGGGAGACCAACTATATCTCCCCTTCATTTTTCATTCCTCCCTTATCCCAAGAAACCCCCCCAACAAATCAAAGAAACCAGTTCAACAAAATCGACACAGGAACTATGGCAGGACATGTTATATTCCACAGCCATAGCTCCCCATCTCCTTGAAACATGGAGTTCTGACCTTCAGTTTCCTTATCTGTAACAATTAGGAACTTGGACTAGGTGGTTTCTAAAGTCTCTTCCCCCTCTAACACTCTATGCTATTCTAATTCCTCTTTTATATGACAGCCCTTCAAATATTTGAATATAGCAATCAGGTTCCCCTCAATCAGTAAGTATTTACCTAGAGCTCAGTACTATGTCAGGCTTCAAAGTAAGAATGTAATTTACAAAAGAAAGAGTTCTCACTGCATAAATCTCTCTCCTTCTCTCTTCCCCCTCTATCTCCCTTGCTCTTTGCCTTCCTCCCTCCCTCCCTTCTCTCTCTCTCTCTGTCTCTGTCTCTTTCTCTTGGTCCCACCCATGAGGAAAAACTCCAGGATTTCCTCCACAGAGGCAGTCATGGGCTCCTCCTTTCATTCTGCTTTCTTCTCAGGACTCAAAGCCTATAATTCACTTTGGAAAAATGACAACCTTTCAGAGAGAGACCCCATCATCAGGCAAACTGGCAGGCAGTGGTGATGAGGGAGGGAGGAGTGAAGTGGCTGGAAGGATGAGAGGATGAACCAATAACCAGAGTCACAGGAGGTCACAGGCAGCAGGAGGGAATGGATTCAAAGAAGGCTGTGAGTTTTCAACTTCTCTAAAATCTGGGATTCTGGAGGTAGAGGATGGAGAGTTGGGGAGCAGCAAAAGAAGGTTTAAAAAAAAAGGGGAGATCGTCAGGCTTTACTGCTTATTGTCCCCACTCTGGCCACATCTGGCTGGGAAGGATTCCACAGTTCCAGGGCAGGGCTGGTGAACCACTGTTAGGACAGAACTGACAATCAGAGAGAGAAAAAGAACACCTTCCGAGGGGGAGGAGGTAGCGTATTACAACCTCTTTGGAAGGATATAAGATAATACTACCATGAAGTCTATGGACCTCTCTCCAAATAGTACTTTTCAATGCATATAAAGTGAAGGCAGCTAGGGGCAACAGTAAATTAAGCACTGGGTCTAGAGTCAGGAAGACAGTTCAAATCTGGATTTAGACACATTAGTTGTATGCCCTATGCAAATCACGTAACTGCTGCCTGCCTCAGTACCCTCAACTAAAAAAAGTAGGGATAATAGCACTACCTATCTGCCAGAGTTGTGAGCACCAAATGCACTTGTCACGGAGCCTGGCATCTATCAGGCACTTAATAAACACTTATCTTCCTCCCTTCCCTCTTCTGATTCAAGCACCATCTGATGGGTAGAAGGCAGAAAAATGGACCATAAGATCTTAAATGCTTTCCTAAAGGAATCTGTGACCAAACAGGGGATATAAAAGGAGCTTGGACATTTCCCCAGCTTAGTCCTGCAAATATTCTGTCTATCTTGGCATTAGAATAATAAAACAATAATAATAATAATAATGATAATACAGAGTATCAGGGAAGTCTCAATTGATCTTGGAAAAAAAAAAAAGGTGAAGTCTGCAAAGTTTGTCTTCAGGGGCTCCTGGTGTCTGTTCCTTCTGGGGGTGCTCATCCCAGCTTATTTGTCACCTGCTATTCCCTGTGGCTGCTCTGTTACTTTTACCACAGGGCATGTCAGGCAAAGAGAGAGACAGAGACAGAAAGGAAGGGAAATGGAGGGAGAAAGAGAGACTGAGACAGAGAGATATTGTATGTGTGTGTGTGTGTGTGTGTGTGTGTGTGTGTGTGTGTGTGTGTATGTGTTTCTTTAGAGAACTTAGTCTCTGTCAGATATGGGGAGATTTAGGGGAATTACTTAGGACCTGGGATAGAAGAGAATGTAAGACTAGGAATCCTGAGGCTTAGATATATCAGAACCCAGATCAAAAAATGCAATCAATATGTAAGGGAGTGGAAGCGTATGCCACGGTTGCCTTTAAGGATAGAGGATGGGCAGAAGGTGATCTGGCCAGAACAGGCATGAGGCAATGGAAAGAGCTCTGGACTAAGTCAATCAACAAGCATTTATTAAATATCTGTGTGCCATGTCTGTGTTAAGGACTGGAGATACAAGGCGAAAACAGTCCCTGTCCTTGAGAAACTTATATTCAAATAGGAGGGCAACTTTGTAGCTGACTGGAGGACTTCCATCCTGTGGTTACATTCAGCCTAAAGCTGGATCTGTAGAGTGCATGGAGTGGGATCAAATATAAAAATTAAAACCTGGGGTTTTGTCCGCGCTCCCCTCTCCCCCACTCACTAACATTCCCACACTTCTCTAGACTTGGGGCACAGGAACAGATGTTCCTTCCAGATTTACAGGAATGATTCTAAGACTATAAGACTTTTCAGAGGCCATATTGGGAAGGCTCCCTTTGCCTTCTTGGCTCACAGACTGTTCCATTCACTCTGGAAGGAGTCAAGTGACAATGGAACCCAGAAGTATGATCTCTTTTCAGTGACCAGTCATATGTTTACTTCACTTAGTCCATCACTGCCATGGAACTGCTACAACCTATCACACTCCCTCCATTTAGTGTGTCCTGAGTTAAGGCAAGTCCATGAAGTTATTCCCTTTATGATCTCTTCTCTTTGGTGAGGTGCTAGCATCTCACAGGCTCTAGCTACCCATGCAGACCCACCACACTCACAAATCACAGTCTGGACCAAAAAAATGTGGAAGAAAGTGACAGTCTCCACCCTCAAGAAGCTTTATATTCCACTTGGCGTGGGGCGGAGAATATGGCATCTTCAGACAGGAGGCTCAGAGAAAGCTTCACAGACAATGAGGCGTTCAAGCCGAGCCTTCAAAGAAGAGGACTCTAAAAAGGTAGAGATGAGGTGAAAGGAGGAAGCATGGGATGGAGGTGGGGGAGCAGGATGGAGTGGCTTGTGAGGTGGGTACAGCAGATGGTATGTAAAAACGTCAAGGATGACAATATGGAAAAAAGGCTGGAGCGGTAGGGTGAGCTAAGCTATGGAGAGGTCAAGGGATTTTCAATTTATTCCAAAGACAGTGGGAAGTTGTTGAATCTTTTTGAGCAAAGGAGTGTTATAGTAGACAGAACCTTTCTGGAGGGACCCTGGCGGGCAGGACACAGGAGAGGAAGAAGACTATAGAGGAGGAAGGGATGCAACGTTTAATTCTGGGGCTATTTCACTATTTTGCAAAGTGTACTCCTGAGTCCTGAATTCTCCCACCTCTCATCCTTTGTCCATACCCCAGCCACATTGCTTCTTTCCTAGGCTGAGAAGAGACGATACTCCTGGGGGCAGAGGGCAATTGGGTAAGTGGTCTTCCTAGGTATGCAAGACACAGTAAAGGAGTTCCCCTTGTTGCCCATCAGGGATGCTGGGCATCTCCTGCCCTTTCTTCCACAATCTCGTTCTGGGATTTGGAGAAGACTAGACGATCCCCGAGATGTTGGATGAGCCTAATATTGAGTTTGCACTAAAGATTCCAGCTCTCCTGAACATGAATATTGTCAGACTTCTGGCCAGTTAGCTTGTGCACTAGGCTTGGAGTCAGGAAGGCTGAGCTCCACACCTGCCTCAGGTACTCACAGCTTACATTTTCTCAGGATCAGTTTCCTTACCTACAACATGAGGTTACACAGTCATTGTGAGGATCAAATAAGGTAACATGCAAAGCTTAATGAGCTATATAAATGCTGCTATTAATAATGATAACAACAACAACAAAAAGGCTCCTCATCTATATCATCAGAAAGCTGGGTTAGATGGCTGGGAAGATCCAATTCTACACTGATGAATCTCAATGATATTTCTCCCATTCTGCTTCCAAACTCCCCCCTCCCCCCCCCAAAAAAACCTTTGTCACTATGTTCAAACCAAACCCTCCCCCCAAAACAAACCCTTGTCACTATGTTCAAACTGCCCAGGACAGAGTGTTGAGTCCCAGCAGACCTCAGTCCTACCGAGCACAGCTACAGGCCTCTAGGAATTCCTAACCCGTGGAGGCGCCCACCTGCCGTGGCGATGACCGCTAATTATAAGAGCCAACCGACGTGGTGGAGCTGACTAATTAAAATTGGACAGATTCTATCTTCAAGACAAGCTTCCCTGGATAACAATTTTCCTATTATTAGTGAGGAAGTTGAGCTCTCCTTAACAAAGGCCCCTTGTCTCTCGCTCCCCAAATGTCAGAGAAAGTGTTTTATGTTATTGCAGGGACTGATTTATCGAGGCTGTACCAAGCAGAGACCTGTCCGGCCCCTGTTCCTCCTCCCCACTTGCTTCTGAAATCCAAGGAGCATTTAGAAAGAAAAAAAAAAAAAAAAAGGGTATTTGCTCAGAGGCTTTCCAGAGGGGCTGGGGTGGGTGGGTTGGGAGTCTGGTTTCCCTCTTGAGATAACCTTTTGGAAGAATGGCTCACCTTAGATAAGTATGGACACTGGGGCTTCAGGTCCTGGCCCTGACCCTCCCCCTCAGGAGCCTTCTATTAGGGCCTCTCTGGGAGTGGGTGGTAGCTGAGGCCCTCCCTCAGGAACTCATTGCTATGGGGGGAAGGGAGAGGCAGGGGATATAGCCCCCTGTAAATAATGCTATATTCTTACACTGACATATGGAACCAGGTTATTATGAACGTAGAGGGAGTTGAGAGGAGAAAGGGTATTGGGAAGCATCCAGACTTGGGGATAGCCCAAAGGAGATTCCTCCTTTTATTTAAGTAGTTACTTCTTTTTCTCTAGTCAGCTGTCTCTAAATCACGTCCGGGTGCCAACGGTACAAAGTCCATTACCTCCTGGGTCCTGGTTCCATCCAGATGCTTCTGCCACTTACACTAGAGAAATCCTCCTAAGTTCTTTCTTCCCTGTCTTCCTTCTTTCCTCCATCCATCATTCATCCCTGCCTCCTTCTCTCCCTCCTTCCATTCAAACGCCCCCCAGCCAGATTATTCCCTCCCACTGACCCCACGTCTAGCCTAACTGATCAAAGTCTAGACACCAGTTTGGACACAGTCTACACTTTCTTGGTCAAAACTTAGAGCGGACAACTGTGGTTCCCTCTCACACAGGAGGCAACTTTGCCCACAACAGCCTCAGCAGTGGGTGCTACGAGTATTCACGAGCCATGGAAATCCAACCTCTCTTATAGGGGGCTTATCTAGGATCACAGGTATTCCGTAGCAGGGGCAGTGGGTCCCCAGCTCCTAAAACAGCAGTGTCCTCCCCAAAATCACTCAGGCACGGAGGGGCAGAGTTCAAATGCGGATCCAGGTTCCTTCCTCCGCCTGCCCCCATTCTTAGGCACTCTCTGGCTCGTACCCGCTTTGGCACAAACAAAAACCTGACCCGGGGATCTGGTGAGAGGGAACACAGATACAGAAAAGATGATAGAAAAAAAGGGTGCGGGGATCGCGGAGTCTCTGATGTGCAGCTCAGCCCTGATGATCCAGGGGTCAAGCTGCCCTCCGAGCCGCCATGTGTGTGAAGGACTGAGCCATTGCTTCAGAGTCTCCTAAAAAGTTTCCTTCCTTCTCTGCCTCTCTTAGGTCTGCACTAAGTCTTGGAGAATGGGCTCATTCTCTCCTTTTCTTATTCCTCTTTGGAATCATCTTCCTCCATCCCATCTCCGGCCTTTCCCCGGCCTTAACTCCTTTCTCCATTGTCCTCCCAGCTCAAGCTCCTTCTCACTCCCCTCAGCTCCAGCTTCCTAGAGCCCCTGGATTCTCTCAGCCTCAGCGTCTCCTTCCAATCTAGTGTCCTCTCCCACATCACTTCCCAGCTTGTTCTCCTCTCCTCATTAGGCTTTGCTCACCTGCTTTCCCCACCCTGACTCAACCCCCCCTCCCATTGGCCTTCTCTCATATGCTTCCCTTTCCACCCAGCTCAGCCTCCCTTATCCCCCCAGCCTCTCCCCTTCTCCTTAGCCTCTCTCACCAGCTCAGCCTCCTTATCCCCCTCCCCCTCCGCTCAGTCTCCCTTACCCTCCAGCCTCTCCCCCCCAGCTCAGCCTCCCCCTTCCTGCCCTCCCTCCCTCCCTCCCTCTGACTGAGGGCTTGTCCGCCTGGCTGCCTCTCAGCTGCCTTCCAATCCCATTCTAATGGTCCCGGTTATCACAGGGCCTCTTTCACACGCTCCGGGCCGGGGCTGGGGTGAGAGGGAGAGGGGGCAGACAGACCGGGAGAGCTCAGTGGCTCCCAACGGCCCCAGACAACCCATACAACCGCTCTCGATTGTCTCCTTAAGCTCCCTTTTAAAATGTTACCTTTTTTTTCTCCCCTTCCAGAAAAGGGGGGAGGGGGCTCGTGGTGGGGGAGGGGGAAGAAAGGGAGAAAGAAAGACAGAAAGAAGGGGGGGAAATCATCTTTCATGCTCTCCCACCTCATGGGGAAGTTTTAAGATTATGATAATTTTCTGTTTTTTTATTCTGGGGCCCCGTGTCTGATACCTTCTTATCTACATTTCTCTGCTAAAGACATTTGCTGATCTTAAACCTGGCTTGAATGAATAGCAATTGTTCCCTTCTGGTTTTGAAGGGACTTTGTTTGTCTCCTCCATTCACTGCCCCCAAATCAGCAAGGCCTCAGATGGCTGTTGCCATGACAACCCTGTTCATTCAATACTGGCATATAATGAAGACAATGTGTTTTCCATTTAGATGAGTTTTAGAGCAAAAGAGAGGAGGCTTCCCGCTTAACGGCCCCCCCCCCAGAAGGGGAGGCTTGGGGAAATATAATCAGCTTTTCTGTAGTACCAGTTAAAGCGTGATGTGTGACTAAGGGAGAGAAAGTTACACTGGCATTTAGCAAATACGGCATTGGACAAATTGATGGGGGGGTGGGGGGTGGGCTAAAAATGTGCTCCTCCTTTGGAGCCCTGGGCTGGACTCCAGGTCAGAGGGGACTTTAGAGGCTCCTTCCCCCAGACTCTGCACATCCCAGGGAATTTGAGGTCATGATGGAGACAGCATCTGAACCCAGGTCTTGTAAGTCCAAGCAGAGGAGAGAGCCCTCAGCCGTTATAAACCCGTGACCACACAGGAGCCTGGGGCCGGATTTCTGGTTCCCGCAGCCGAAGTAGCGTAGAGGGCCCGTCTGGAGCGGCCGGGAGCTGAAGGGCCCAGCGGGGCTCACCTTATTTCAAAAAGTCAACCAGGCCCTATTCCGCATGATGGTCCCTTCGTGCTCCTTGTCTCTCCCCTCACCCAACAGAGAAGGGCAGGAAGAGGCTCACCACTGACCCACGGCCCCCGTGATTTAATAGTCAGTCAGCCTGGCCCTGCCTTTGTCTCCTGAGCAGGCTGAGAGACTCTAAGGAGAGAAAGAAAGGAAGAAAAAAAAGACCTAGCTCAGTCTCTCTCCCATGAACCATCTGGATGCCCAGCAAAGACGCGGGGAGGGAAGTGGAACTACTCCTAGGAGGAGCAGCCGCCATTGTGGCACTTTTCTGGACACCCGGGGAAGGAAGCTATAAAGCTGAACTTGAGTAATCCCCACCCCCTCCTTGTAGGAGATAAAGGGTGGAACACAAGCAGAAAAAAACAGCCAAATCTTCATGTCTAAGGGTGGTGCTTCTTGACTAACCAACTCTTCAGTGGAAGGAGTACTGAGACTGTCGATTGTCTCATGACCTCTGCCACAAACCTCCAAAAGGATCGATTTTACAAGCATTATCTTATTGGATCTGCCCTAAGTTTTGTAATTATCCTAATTTACAGATAAAGAAACTGAGGCTCAGAGTGGCTAATACATTCAGAGTCACACAGCACTTCAGGTCAGATTTATACTCGAGTCTAAAACTCCATGCAAGAGAGAGAGCCCAGTTCCAATTAAAGCCCCTTCCTCTGGACTCTCCACATGTATCAAGGAATCAAGAGCTTCCATTAAATCAAATGCTCACACATATGTAGCCCTTTCCTATCCTTTGACCTTTAAGTTGGAGTCTCTTCCTTTTCCAAGAAGGAGAAAAGGACCCTGAGATTCAGCCCCTCTATGTCCAGCAACCTCCGATCTGGAGCTCCCAACAGATAAAATGATGGAAGAGACATTGGCTAACAGAAAGCTAAGTTACAGCAGAAAAAAGCCCTCCTACCACGGGAGTGGGAAGACCTGGATTCTAGGTCTAAATAGGCTGTTTAATAATAGCTGAGGAAATCTGGGTAAGTCAGTCTCAGCTTCCTGATCTATGAAATAGAGATAAACCTGACCACCTGCCCTGCTTCCCTCCCAGGAAGGTGTCGAGGATAAAATGCATAGATGGGAAGAAGCTTTGAAAAGTGTGCAAATATGCAACACTATTATTAAGGAACAAATCACTTCTCCAACCCTACCGTGCACTCCTGGAGGGATGGAAACAACAGGAAGGGAAGGGAAAAGAAACAAGAGGGGCACAGGCAAGCAAGGGCAGGGGAATGACTCTCTTCTCCTGTTTACAGTGGAAACAGTGACTTGAAAAGATTGAGCTTTTCCACTGTTTTTGCAGAGCTGTGGGGAGCAACACTTCCTGAAAGGGGAGCCAGCTTTCCAAGGCCACACCGAGTCCAACGCTGCGCAATCCTTCCAACAGGAAACATCGTGTTTTTAATTTACAGGTCTCTACCACTTGGTCAAGCTAGTCCTTCCATTTGACATGTGTGAGCTAAAGAAGGATTTTGGTGTCTGTGCCTGTGTTGGGGAAGGGATAAGTGCCCCATGTTTTAGAAGAAAATAAAATATGCTCTTTAGTCGTTCTGAAAACCCTACAACCAATGGATCAATATTATTAAGCACCTACTATGTGCTAGGCCTTGGGTTAAGCGCTTGGCAAACAGCCATAACTCTCTTCTCTGCCCAATAATGCAAAACCAAAAATAAATCAACAGCTTCTTAAAACTTTTTTTTTTTTTTTTTTTAGTTTTGTTTAGCAGAGTCTGTCTGGTACTAGCTTTTCAACTCAGGGGATTGTAGGAACTGGAGGGGCCTTGAGAGACGAACATCCCTGCAAGGGAGCAAAGTAAAATGATTTGTCCCAGGTCATACAGTCACTTAGAGCATCTCTCCCTTTTGCAGTCATCTCTGTGAAGTCAGTGAACAAGCGAAGGTACCGGAGGTGGATCCTGGGCTTTGCAATATTAAATTTGTCTCCCGATGATTTAAAGTCCACCCCCCTCGGTGCGAATCGCAGTGACCACGGCCCCACGGGAGGGTCTGTCTGGGAAATGCCTGCTGTATCTAATTAGTCCTCCAACTGGAGGATTTGCAGTAGGTCTCGCTCCCCTGCTGTCTCCTTCTAGGAAGGCAGCTTTGAAAGTCTGCAACGCCCTGCAACTAGCCGATTACTTGGTAAGACGGAAGATGAGTGTTAAGGTTTGCGTTGGTCCCTCTGCATTTCTGCAGCTGAAAACAGTCATGTTTGTGTCTGTCAGATCTTCATTTGTGCTGACGGCCTGGAGCCGGGCTGCAGACCCCGTAAAGCTCCCGGCCTGCAGCTGCATCCCCTGGCAAGCCTCAGCCCTCACCCTCCAGTCACTCCCCCCTCCTTCTATTTCTCACTTTTTTTGTGCTCAGATCAAAGGGGCTCAGTAGTTAGATGTTCACTGAGCTCCAACTCCAGACAAAGAACGAATGTGAAAAGGATCACAATTGTACATTTGTTTGTTTTTTCATGATATGTCTCCCTCCTCTCTCCTCAGCGCCCAAGCCCACACACTCCATCCTGGCACTCCAGCTTCTAAAGAGGTAACCACTTCTCTGCCATGATCTTGGCCAGCCTCAGGGTAACAGGAGGCAGACATCAGGGAGGCAGCGATTGAAATCCAAACCATCTCGGTACCCGGGACGCCGACTCCTTGTCGTTTCACATCTTGAGACTCAGTGCGGTCAGGACGGTGCATTATGGTCCAACTAGATGAAATGGCCAGGAGAGGCAGTGGGTAACCTCAGCCCATGAGAGGAGATGCACAGAGATGCAGGGAGAAGAGAGAGGGGGGAAAACTCAGAGGAACACGCACACAGCCAAGCCAGTAGTGTGCACTGCCTGCAAACTTTAATAAAAGAGCATCTGGCATGTGGCGGGCTAAGATGCTGATTACACCATGCATGGGTGCCATCACTAATAAAGTCGGCACTGGGACCTGCCTGGCCACCTCCTCCTTGGTTGGCTAGAGGCTGTTCCTCCTTCCTTCCCTCCCCTTTAATTCAATAATGAGGGCCAGGCCTATAGAAGCAGCCAGAGGGAACAGATAGCAGGACAAAACAAGCTAGAAGCTTTAATGTGGGTCACACACACCGGCCCCTGTCCTGATCAGTCAACGGAATCATTGCTAGGATCTTGTGTGGAATCATCACTTTATAGTTTCATCTGGGAGTTCGGTAACGCCCTTCTAGCCCTCACCTCCCCGCCATCTCTTCCCACTTCCCCAGCCCCTTCCCTCCTAAACTGTAACCAGCTGGGCGTGTAACAAGGATAAAATGCAAAGCACAGACTTGAAAGCTTAAAATAAACATATCCTCCTTGATGGACAGACCCTTAAAAAAAAAAAAAAAAAAAAAAAGTAGCATCCTTCCAAACCAGCTAACCAAATACAAATATTGCCTTAGGAACACGATTTTCTTTATTCTCATCCAGAGGAGGGAATCTAGGTAAGATAGCTTTGATTTCAATGGAATCCTCAGTGTTGATTATTCTTGTCATTAATGTGTCCTCAAAGAGAAACTGACTCTCTTAACACTGCAGTAGCTCACTGGAGACCCAAAGCTCATTCTCTCCTACCCATTTGGCTCTCTCTGGGGAGATGGGACCTCACTATTCACTTTGCTAAATCGCCCAGCACTTCTACATTACTCTGGCCATGGAAGAGTTCTGTGGCCTTGCTCGGAAACACTTTCCAATGGGTTTATTACAGTTCTAGAAAACAGCCATGTGCTACCAAATCCTAATGGAAACTCTAGTTTGAAGGGGTATCGAACTCTTTTTCCCTTATTCACTGTGTGGAGTGCAGACTTTGAAAAAAAAATATTGCATTTGGGGGGTATCGAGCTCTTTTTCCTTATTTACAGTGTGGAAATGTGGATTTTGGAAACATATTGCATTTGAGGGGGTATCTAACTCTTTTCCCTTATTTACTATGTGGAGTTGCAGACTTTGAAAAAATAATATTGCATATGAGGGGGTATCAAACTCTTTTCCCTTATTCACTGTGTGGAGTTGCAGACTTTGGAAAAATAATATTGCTTGGTAATAGTGAGAGTTTAATTTCATGTTGTAATACTCTAAAGACTTTATTGCTCTACTCCCATCTCAGTCCCAATAGCTATTACCATTTAAACACCTGTATTATCAAACTGTTGTGCATGAGTGGTCACCAGATAATTTACTTACATTACAAAAGACTAATTCAGGGGAAGGCTGTACATTTTTCTTAACTGTTGCATCGTTTATCTCTAGAGAACTGGGAATGCATGGGAAGGACTTGTTAAAAAATTGATAGGAAAAAATTCAAATGTTCTTTAAATTGTTCTCTCATGTAGCCAGGTAGGTCCTTCCTTTTCTTAAGATGGCTCAGTAAAAAAAAAGATCCAAGTGTCTCAAAGCAAATGAGCTCTATGAAGCTTCTATAATTAATCCACTCCCAGGTGGAGTATAACCACAAAGAGATTTCAGTACTTTGAGGCTTGAGTGCCCCAATCACCAGTACAGATGGTGATCCCTTACCTATTTTAGTTGACTGCCTTTCTGAGCCACCATGGTAGAATCACAAAAGCATGACTCGTCAGTCAACTGGCTGATGATAAACTCTCCAAATTGAGCTAAATTGGTTCTAGGGCTACGTTCAATGACTTAATATTACCTATCACAGTCCAAGCACTTATCAAAGGTCTTCTCTACTCTGTTGTTGGCCATTAGTGAAGGACTCTGGGGAAGAAAACCCAAAGATTATCAACAAGAATTACTGATTGCCTTTTTGTCAAAAAACCTCTTTTAGACAGGTCTACACCTAAATGATACACATATCAACTAGGTGCTTCCTGAGTTACTTTTAAAAAGGGACCTCGGTGGCCATCCTATCACAGATGTGTAGTTTCACTGTTCTAGAGAAGAGGTGACAAATTCATGACCCCCATGAAAAACTCCTGAGAACACCCAAGTCAGATTAAAATGTAAATTTTAGAAAATTTAGGAACTATTTTAGGAAAATTAGGAATTAACAAAATGTCTAAAAATACAACAAAGCACAGACAGTGCTAACATGTGGTTTATTAAGTCAATGTGGAGACCACGGGGATCCATTTCTATTTGAATTTCACCCCACTGATCCAGAGACTAATGCAGGTAGGTACCTTCTCATCAATGTATGCTCAGAATTTGGAAGTATAACACCACAGATATTAGCAGATATTAAACTTGAATGCAGGTCTTGGCAGCTTTCAATAAAAACAAGACCTCTTTCTCTTTTTGAATTCAGTACAATGAAACCTTAAGAAGCCTGAATACTTGAAGAATGAGATAGTCAAACTCCTCCCCCACTCTCTCTCAGAGAGTAGAGTTTCACAATCATAAATTGGTATTGAAGGCTTTCTATAATCTACTCCTATTCTTGCTCTCTTCCTTCCTTCCTTCCTTTCTTTCCTTCCTTCCTTTCTTCCTTTCTTTCCTTCCTTCCTTCCTTCCACAACAGGGATTAAATGACTTGCCCAGGGTCACACAGCTAGGAAGTGTTAAGTGTCTGAGACCAAATTTGAACTCAGGTCCTCCTATCTTCAAGGCTGGTGCCCTATGTACTGCTCCACCTAGCTGCCTCCCTTTTCTACTCTTCAAACTGATTCCTTCCAGCCTCTCTCACACTCACCACTCACCTACTACTTTTTCGTTCCAGCTACATGGATGCCCATGCTGTTCCTTCCTGAATGGTTAATGCTTTTTCCCTCTTCCAAATCTTTGCTGATTTGGTGCTCCCTCCTAGAATGCTCTCTCTACACCCCATCTATTAGAATGCTAGTCATTTTTCAAGCTTTACAAAGTTAGTTAACATGTTTTTATATTCCTTTATAGCACTTTGCATAGGAGCTGACACTCAGTACCTGTTCAATGAAGATCTATTGATGCTTATGATTAAATTCTAACCATCCCAAGACAGAATTGGGAGAAGGCAAATTACAGTGCTGAAAAGGGCCTCGTTTAGTCCAATTCTTTTCATGTTACAGGGGAGAAAACTTAGGTCCAGACAGATTAATCCAAGGTAACACAGTAGGAAGCTGCAATTTCTGATTAAGCCTTCTGATTGCAAATTCTTTATATTATATCATGCACTATGAAGAAGAATCTATTTTAAATAAGGAAAATATAATGGGGTCTGTGAGACCAGCCTAAAAAAGGGTTAAACATTTAGAGCTCTGCAACCTTGCAGACTCCTACAGGTATCCTAGTTCTCAACCCATTCCTTTCATCCCTTCCTCTTCCTCCCTCATCTTATTCCCCATTTAACTATTTCAGCCTCTGAGGCCTTCCCCTGTGAGTGGCAGCTCGGGTCTGACCTAAGGGCCTCTGCAAGGTTCTGTTGACATCATCCAAGGTGGGGGGTTGGGAGCTGAATAATCCCTTCTTTGTCCCAGGGCCAGGTCCCCCGCCTTCCTGCAAGAGGTCTCATTAGGACAGTGCTGTAGAAGTCTTCCCCACCTCTTGTTAACTCCAGGGAAAGCCCACATGGACCCCAGGTCCATGGAAACTGTGAGAGAGGGAGCAAGTGTGTGTTTGTTCACTTCATGCCCTTTCCTGGAAACATTCCTGGGAAACTTCCACTGAGAGTCTGGGAGGGAGGCAGGTCCTTCCCATCCACCAAGGGTTCACAGACAGGAGATCCTGGGAGGTAGAAGGAGATTTGTTGACTTAGATGAAGGCTGGTCTGGAAAAGCAAGACCCAAAGAAGGGGGCCGTGTTCAAAAGGGAAGCAGACTCCCAGCTCCCCACCCTGGAATGGCTCACTTCTTTTCCAAGATGCTTTGGAGGTTAGTCCACATCTTAATCCTTGCCACATCGGTCTTTCCTAAAAGACCACACTAGGAGAAGGAATCTGATACTGTGTACATAACACCTTTTAGGGTGTCTAGAACACATAGAAAAGTAGGCAGTAAAACCTGGCAATTCCTCCACCCACTCAACCTGGTCTCCCACAGATGGGTCTTGTACCTGTTAGCATATATTGCCATTCTGCTCCCAGAATTTAATGGCCATTTCTATCCTTACTCAGGGGAGGGCCAGGTTTAGCCCCACTGTTTACCCCCTACCAGTAGATATCTTTGTTAACTACCTATAGACATTTGTCCAGACTTAGTCAAGCCTCTCAGAACTAACCAGAGCTCTCAGAAAATAGGCTGCTCAGATCTTTGCGATTTGGGGGCCGAGGGCTGGTAGGAAGGTTCTAAAATGTCTGAGTGTACGTGCCTGAATCAGAACGCTCGGCATGGTGAACAGGCCTGCATATCTGATCATGGAATGTGAGAGCTGGAAGGAATTTAGAGGAATCCGTCGGAGGCCCTGCGAGGGGCAATAACTCCCCCAAAGTCACTGAGCAAGCCAGTGGGAGCACAGGGGCTCCTGCCTCCAAGTCCAGGCCCCTGATCAGGAAGGGATCTTGCAGGGCCTTGGGGATTTCATTGAGAACCTCGGTCCTCTCTGTCCAGAACTGCAGAGGGATTTACAGGTCAGAAATTTTGAACCTGAAAGAGCCTGAAAGGCCATTTAGTCAGACTTGCTGGTTTTGCAAATGGAGCCCAAAGAATTGCTTAAATCCACCTGGACTGAATGTCTGCAGATTCCAGAACACAGCCTAGAAATTATTTATGAGTTGTTGGTTGTTGTTGCTGTCACTGATTTTTGAGGGGTGGAGGGTCCAGATGGTGATTTCATAGACATAGGGAATTCCCCCATGAAGAACAGAGATCAATAATTATTCTATAATGTATACAGTTACCAAGTTCCCTAGGGTGCTCAAGGGGTTAAATAAAGGGCCCCAGAATTACAGTCAGGATATCTCTGAGGCCAGACTTGAATTCATGTCTTTTTGTCATAGAGGCTAGCTTTCTATCCGTTCTATCATGCCGTATTTCTATGTATTATTTTTATTAAATCCCTGATAGAATTTTTTTCCCCTGATAACTTGCTTTTAACCTACTTTGTGAAGAAGTGGGAAATAATCAGGTTCACTGAGGGTTTTGAAGCTTACATTCCAGTTACTCCCTCCACTTATCATAACAAGGTCAGAATATTTGGGAGCCAGAGATTAATTTCTTTTAGGATCATAAATTTTAGATCAGGAAGGAACCAGAGTCTAACCCAGCAGTGTCAAACTCAAATAGGAAAGGATCCCCATAGACCTCAAACTGCCTTAGATATGACAAACTGACGTTATCTATGTTGTATTTTATTTTCATTTCCCAATTACATTTAAGTTTGACTGGGGGGGGGGTGTCTTGTGACTACAAATCTGACCCTTCTAATCTAATATAACTCTCCTCCTTTGCAGATGAGGAACCCAGATATGTTAATAAAAGCCTTGCCCAGGGTCATACACATAGAACCAGGCAGAACTAAGTCTAGAACTGGGTTCTGTTTACCAAACCATGTTGCTTCTTGCAATAAATTGTGGGGGCCAGGAAGAATGGCTACTCCAAACCCATCACCTCCAGTCACCTCAAAAAAGGTCTTTTTGTCTTTCTTAGACCTTGGAGTGGGAAAAAGAAGTGATTGGAATCATATCCTGATGGATGGGCCAAAGAGGCTGGAGAAAGAATCAGAAAATGGAGAAAGCGGGTCAAGTTCATCCCTGGGCTTGGTTTTTGAATCCCTGCCATCCGCCCACCACAAGATGCCAAGGGACAGGTGGCAGCACCCTGAGAAAACGATGCCATCACATGAGACACGGATCATTCCAGCAGGGTTATGAAGGTGGAAATACCCCCAATGGGACATCTATTTCATTTCCTTAAGATCCTAATGGGGAAGCAAGAACGAGACCCAAACAGATGAACAGTAAAGTGTACTCTTATGGGACCTGACAAAGGTTAAGGGAACAGATGGAATGAAGAAACTTCCCAAAGGACGGGAGACTTGGAAGTCACGGGGAGTAAAAATGGCTTGAACTCTCAATCACGCTCTCCAACAGAGGGGCAAGGGCCTAAGTATCACATGACAGAAAATACCCAAATCTTCAAAAGTTAGAGCATGACCCCTCCCCCCAAATAATTGCTCCACTTTGACTTGGTCACCATTGTACTTCCCAGTTTACTACTCACCTGGGAGACTCAACAGTATGGCTAAAACCAAGTTGATTTATTTGTTCCAACAAGCACCATATACTACAGACTCCAGCTCCCTAAAAACTTTAAAACTATGTCATGCCTGAAATGCTCTCCCTTTTCACGTCTGACTCTTAGAACCACTGTTTTCCCCTCAAGAGTCTTCCTTCTGCATCAGGCCTCTCCTGGGAAGTCCCATTCCACCCCCTTCCTGTTATTAGTGCCTTCCCTTCTTTGGAATCCCTAATATATGATTTGTACATACTTTTGGATGTGTTTTGTATTTATCTATATATCTGCTATATCTGTTAGAATGTTAGCTTCTTAAGAGAAGGCATTATTTTGCCTATGTATTGCCAATGCCTGCATACAGTTAGCTCTTAATAAATGCTTAGTGATAAACTGTCAATATTTTGCCTTCGAAAATTAGAACATAAACTGAAATAGTAAGGTCTGCGTCTCCGACACAACTACTTTATTGAGTAGCAATTGCTTGATGCCTACTGTGTACAAAACATGGCAGTGATGTAAGCAATCCTAAGAAGTGTCACGTCCTATCCATAAGAAATGGGAATATGAGGAGAAAAGGAAAGTTAGGGTGATGAAAGGACTCAAGAGATTTGCATCCCAGCCCCAATACTACCACTAGCTATGGTGATATTGTCGACAACTTATACCGCTTAGTCTCAGTTTCCCAATTCTACAACAAGTAGATAAAACCAGATGATCCCTTTGTCACTTTCTGGTGATAATATTATATGTGCTGCTTTCATTACAACTACAAAGATTTTACAGGGTAGAATATAATCAAATGCCAAGTGGGTGGTTTAGACAAGTAAGGGGTCTGACTTCAGAGGAAGGCAAGAATGGAATGGATGAACATTTACTTGCTTAGGCTTAACCATAACAGTTAGTTAGCTGGTTATTCCTTACGGCAGCTCCACAACTAAGGAGCTTTTCATTTTAATGGTAAAGGGAGAGGTTGGACGACCTCCCCAAAGCCAGTTGTGAAAAGCTTAGCAATTCCTAATAAGAGACCAACCCGATCTGCCACCTCTCTGAGATCATTGCATTCCTTTCAGATAATGGGAAAGTCCCTACTCACAATTCCAGGCTAAATGACAAATGGTGCACCATAGACACAAGTGTATACGTGCAGAAAAATCAATAAAACCCAGTTTGGGATTCATCTGGATTAAAAATGCTTCAAGTGCAAGACTTAGGGCAAAAAGGAAGGACATGGTGAGGGGGGAAAAAAAATCTGAAGCTATTTTTGCCACACAACCAGGAAAGGAAATGGTAAGCAAATATCATTTTGGTCTGCATGGGGTGATAGTTTGTCTCTTCCCAGCCAGGGTCTGACACTCAGGGGTCGACACAACTGCTAACCTGGGAAGTCCAAGAAGCAGATGGTAAAGAGAGAGCCAGAGGCCCCAGGCTCTGGAAGTGGAGGCTCCCCCAGGAGCCTGGCAAGGAGGAGTTCACAGAGCTCACTCACACAGGCAGAAATCAGGCCAATTGTGTGTGTGTGTGTGTGTGTGTGTGTGTGTGTGTGTGTGTGTCTGTGTGTGTGTGTGAGAGAGAGAGAGAGAGAGAGAGAACGAGGAGGAGGAAGAGAGAAAGAAGGGAGAGACAAAGAGATAGAGAAAAAATGGGGAAGGAGTGGGTAGAGAAGGGAAAAATAAAATAAAGAGGTTAGCATAAGAGGAAAAGGAGAATGAAAAGAGAAAAAGGAACAGAAAGAGGAAAAGAACTAAGAGGAAGAAGGGAAACAAACATTTATTATTTACTGAGTATTAAGTACTGTACGAAGCCCTGAAGTTACAAATATAAGCAAAGAGAAAGGCAGTCCCTACTCTCAAGTAGCTTACACCCTAATGAGAAAAGACAACACATGACATGGTCTTGGGGATGGGAGGTTCTTTCAAGGTGAGGAGGTCCCAGGCATTGAGGGAAATTCCAGGATGAATCAGCTGTGGAAAGGTCACAGTTTATAAGTCCAGAAGAAGTTAGAAATAGGACCTGGAGGAGAATGAACCCATGCCCCAACCAGTTTCCACCAGCTCCACAAAGTGGATATTTTGGGGAAAGTCGCCAATGGGAGAAGGGATGAGGAGGTATTGTAGAAAGATATTCTACAATGAACAACTAGATGGCACAAAGGATAGAGCATTGAGTCTGGAGTCAGGAAGACCTGAGTTCAATGTGGTCCCAGATACTTTACAACTGGATGACTCTGAGAAAGTCACTTAACTGTTTTCCTCATTTGTAAAATGAGCTGGAAAACAAATGGCAAAACCCATCTTTGCTAAGAAACCTGGATTTGGGGTCATGAAGAGTCATCTGCAGATGAAATGACTGAACAACAAAAATTCCATGGGTGGAGAACAGGAAAAAACAAAACAAAACAAGATACGTTATAGCTATATAATCCACACATGTGTCTCTATGTGTGTACACTGTATCCCAGCGCTCTAAATTATAAGAAAGCCTCATGGTCAGGGAAAGTTTCAACTTCGGTCTTTTGCTTAGCACATTTATCTGGCACAAGCATAATCTCCTTGGGGATTGGTGGACTTATTCAGAACCGGAAAGAGAAGACAAAAATGGTGAGGGGAAGAATGAAGGAGAGGGGAGAAATGAGGGTATGGAGAAGAGATAAAAGAGGTAACTGAGGAAGCTTCTGAGAGCTTGGAAGGAATCTCAGCTCCTCTAGTCTGATACCTTCATTTTACAGATGGAAAAAATTGAACAAAAGAGATGAGTTGCTTGGCTCAATCAAGGGCACTCAAAGAAAGTAAAAAGAGCCGGGATCTGAACACACTCACTTCCAGGTCATTGCTATTTCACTATTACATCCTGCCTGCCCATCAAGCCCTCCCCTACCCATGGTTCTGCTCTCACTACTAATCTTCTCTGCCATACATTTGATTCTGTAACTGATTTATTTTATTCAGTATTGTTCTCCGATGTGTGTGTGTGTGTGTGTGTGTGTGTGTGTGTGTGTGTGTGTGTGTGTGTGTGTGTGTGTGAGAGAGAGAGAGAGAGAGAGAGAGAGAGAGAGAGAGAGAGAGAGAGAGAGAGAGAGAGAGAGTCCTATCTCCTTAATTAGATTACAAGCTCTTTAAGAGCAAGAACACTTAAGAGCAAGGATTCTTTTAACTTGGAGTTAAAACATCACATCACAGAGCAGGCAGAAAGTAGATGTTCCAAATATTTCTGGAATTGAAATGAGTCTGGGTGGGGATCAAAAATGAGGGTGGGTGAGTCAGTCCAAGGGAGAACTCTTCTACTACCGATATCCAAGAACAAGATGTAAAGCCTGCCGAGCTCCAGAAGAAAGGGGGGAAAATAGGGAAGGGTGACTAAGTGAATAAAGTTTGGGGAAAAGAAGACTTGGGATAGAAGGGAAGGTTAGGAGGAATTGTCAGAAATAATCATAGCATCAGAACTGGAAACGACTTGCAGGCCATTTAAATCAGTCCCCTTATTTTACAGGTAAAGCCAAAGGTTATAAATTGTCTTGCCCAAGGTCACACAGGTGCCATGTGGCTTAGCTGGGGTTGGAACCAACTCACCTGACAGCAAACCAAGTGCTTTTCCCTGCACCAAGATGGCAGGTGGCTGAAGTTCCTAAACTAAGTTGGATAGCAAGAAGAAGGGGCAACGACAACTCTCTCTGGAATATCTACTGTACTGACTGAAGGAACCCAGCAGGAATGAGGTGAGACTGGCAAACATTGAGAGTGGATTTGATACTAATGGAGAGAGGAAGGTGGGGGAGGAGAATAAAGAAGCAGGATCATTCTAAACCCATTCCCCCTGACTTCCCGACACAGAGGCTGAACATAGAAAAACAAGACAGTATTATTTTAAATGGGGCATGCAACAAAGTGAGGCCGGAGGGAGTTTGCTGGGTAACAAAGAGGAAAAATGAGTTTCTAAGGGGAGGCGATGGTTGTTCCTTCAGTCCATTCTCACTCCTCCTGAAACAACTCGAGCCTCTGGGGAACAGGCCAATAGTAGCTGAGGGAAGACAACCCACTATCTCTACCTGTCTGGATCCTTTTTTATTCTGCCAACCAATCACACCTCAGGCTGAAAGAGACTCAAAAACTGAGAAAAAAAGGGGTTTAATCAGGCATGCCCACTGAGCATTATAATAGTGATTAGCTCTATATAGGAGATAAGATAGGAGGAAGGGACCATCACCTAGTTAGGTAGGTATCATTGAGGCAGGGAGGTAGTATAAGATAGAATAGAATAGAATACTGGATCTGGAACCAGGAATTTCTTAATTCTACCTCAAACTGTGTGATTTGGACAAATTCCTTAATTTTTCTTAGCCTCAGTTTCCTTCTCTGTAAAATGGGAGGAATAACAGCACTTGCCTCTCGAGGATATTATAAGGCCAAAATGAGATAAAACTTATAAATTACTTTGCAAACTTTAAAGAATTATATAAATGCTATTATTACATATTATTATTATTATTAACCAGGAGAAGGTGACTGGAAGGATGCTACATCTCTACCAGTAATCACTTTGGATACTGTGCAACCAACCAGTTTTTTGGACACGTTCAAGTGCTAAGTAAGAGGGGCTCCCTGACCATCCTCTAGGATTCTTCTCCCTCTGTACATATATGTTCCAGATGTGTTATCAAAGCCAAAAAAGGACAGTCTATAATCACTCTCTATCTGAAGAGAATTCCAAATACTTAAAGTCCTAGCACAACTGCATGTGCAGACTGGAAGGGCTACCTGAAGCCATAGAGGAAAGCTCTAGGTAAAATAGTGGTCGAAGGAAAAAAATATTACTTCTCTGATCTTGGCTAAATGATGTTCTTTCTTTCTCTGGACCAGAGGACCTCTTCTAAATCTGGACTTGTTTAAAATATGGAATATATACTCATATATATATATATATATATATATATATATATATATATATATATATATATATATATATATATATATATATATGAATGAAACAATTTTGATATAACTGGTTTCCTTTGTAATCCAATGCATTTTATTTTATGCATTTAAAAGGATTATTCTGAGAAGTGGTCTACAGGCTTCATCAAACACTGCCAAAGGGATTCATGACACAAAAGTGGTTAAGACCTTGTGATCTGTTCCACATTCAGGTTGCCTTCTCGACTCTGCACAAGACATTGTCTACCTGCCACAGAAATCTCTTCAGTTGGAATTTACTCCACCCTTGGACTATTTTCCTTATAAGAAGTGCCTTCCTCTCTCCCTGTAGACCAATTTCTCTCACTTTAAGGAAGAGGATTAGATCAACATTTCTCTCTAAGCTATATTCCTGGGTCACCATAGGATTTTGTCTGCCATGTTTTTCCACCTTTTCCTTTTATATATTGCCTTCCCTCATTAAAATAAAAGCTTCTTGAGGAAAGGGACTGTCCTTCTGTTTGTATTTACATCCCTAGTATATGGCACACTGTCTGGCATAGAGTAATCAGATAACAAATGCTTAATGACTTGACTTCATAAATGCTTGTCAATCCCCTCATTTTATAAGAGAGGGAATTGAAGTCTGTAATATTAAAATGAATTGTCTAAGGTCACAGAGCAGCAACGCTCAAAATTGAATCCAATTCTTCTAACCCCATATCCTGTGTTCTATCTACTAGAGGTCCTTGGCCAATCAACATTAAAAAAACACAAGCATCTTATCTGGATACCTGGAGAGAGGGAAAAATTAGAGCAGACAAGGGTCTATGTAGTTCTCCACCCTATTAGAGATTAACAGAGAGGATGTTTAAAGTAAAGGCATAAGTTGTTTGAGTGCTGGCTGATGCTTGGACCAAGTCTGGAAGCTTCCCAGTTGTGGGAACAAGTCAGTTTGGTCCAAAGGATGTAGAATCCAGTTCTCTGCAGTGGTCTGACAAGAGAGGCTTCCCAGGCTCATGGAAGAGTGTACAAGAATATGTAGGAATAAGAAAGAGAAGAGGGGTAAAAGAGGAAAATCCTCTCCCAATGAAATCAAAAACCTAAGCAGCTTGGAGTGATGAACTACAGAAGGAGAAAGAGAGAGCCAAACAAAGCCAGAAAGTGAAGTTCCCAAAGGCTGTTTAGGAGGAGAGGAGAAGGACAGGGAGAGGAGAGATCAGATGGCTATTTTTCAAAGTTACTGATTACTAAATGGCATTTCTGGCTAGCTTGCCCCCAGTTGCTACCACTATGATAAATTTAAGAGGTTTCGAAAACACGGAAAAGTTCAATAACTCACTCACAGTCATAACAATTTCAAGCAGATGCTTCTTGTTTGCTTACCGACTTTGGAGGAAATAAGAGGCAGATGAAATTGGGCGATTTTGTTTGAAATGCTAAGAACCTTTGATTTTGGATTTTACAAATACCACTTGTGGAAAACAGGTTGGAATGCTTCAATTGGATGCTCTCCTAGGATGGTCACAGGGGATCCAAATATATGATTTTGATATTTGTTAGAGAAACAATTAGCATCTCGAGGCTGACACATTTATTATTCATTTTATTCCATAGATTGTCTCTTTTCAACAGACCACTGGCTACACAGGAGCAATAGGCATAGCTGCCCGTGCCAACTCATGGCCCTTCCATCTTATCCAACCTCCCACACAACAAGGTCCTTTCCAACACTAAAATGTTGTGATTTCCTAATGGCCAAAGCAGTGGTGGTGCTGGGACTACTTCATGCTGAAATCTGTCAGAGCTAAGATTGAAGGCGAACCTCAGTCAGGATGAAAGAGAGTAGGATTCTGATTCTTGGGCCCTTCACCCAGCTCCTTTAAGACAATATTAAATTGCTTTTACTGATATGAAACATCATAAACGTTCTCAATTTGATATTTTGTAAATGTACCAAGGCAATTTATCCTTCCAAATTAACACTAGGTTCCTAAAAGACATCAACTTTTTCCTTCTTGTACCCTCCCATCCTTGCCCTAGAGGACACTGGAAGATGCTTCACGTATAAGGGATGCTAAGAATACTGCAGATGATAATAGATCACTTTTATACAATGCTTTTGAGTTAAGAAAGCACTTAAAAAATAACCCTGTGAGGTAGCTAGGGTAAATATTAATTTCATTTTATTAGGACTGAGCTTCAGAGAGGCTGCTTTGTTCATGGTTATATAAAACCAACAAGTGAGCTGAGCTGGGACTCAAAGCCAGTTCTCTGAACCCCCAGCCCAGTGCTCTATTACACAAGAAAACTATGGGGGTACCTTTTATTTCCCTTGTGGGCATCAGCCTTTCAGCTCTATGAAAGCCAATGAGTCAAAAAGTTGTCAAATTGTCTTTTGCGGTGACTGAGGATAGATATTCTACCCCCACCTCTTCCCCCAAGGAACTGAGTGTTTGAAGGCAGGGAGCTGGACATGATGACCTCTTCAAATGTACGAAAGTATATTTAGAAATAATGTGTGGGGTGGAGGGAGGGAAAGAGAGATAAGACCTCAGCTCCAACCCAGTCCAGCTGGCCAGAACTACCCAGAGGAACAGCTGAAGCCCCAAGACTCTAAAGGAAGGAAAAATAGGGGCTTTGAAATCCCCCCCCTTCAGTTGGGACCTCTCTCCCACCTTTTTTGGTCTGGGCAATAAAACTGTAATATCCCCCCCAATCTCAACCCCTAACCAGATTCCTATTCTGAGCTTCCAAGACTAAGGTCATGGCTGTGATGTGCTTTCTTTAAATTGCACACATTTATCTGAGGCTAACGGGAAGGGGAGGGCTGGAAAGGGGAGGGCTGTGATAAGCACGGCTGAGTTAATCCCAGGCTAATGGACTGGGGGCTGGCAGTGCCCACCGTGCATAGAAATGACTTGATTTCACAGTGAGCCATTTTTATCTCACACACACACACACACACACACACACACACACACACACACACACACACACACTCTCCTATGCCTGTGAGGGATCTGGACCATCTCTCACCTCTTGTCTTTTTTTCCCCAGATTTCCTATAAACCCCCTCCCAGGGTTCTGAAGCCCACTTGTAAACTAGGAGTCCATTATTTGATTGGTTGGAGTTTTATAATACTACAACTGGGGGTCATCGGATTCGATCCCCTATCTTTGGCCAAGAAAGTGTTTGACCCTTTTAGAATATAATCTCATTTCCCTTCCAGACTATCTCTAGGGAAAGAGATTGCAGCTTTACATCGTGGTCTCTTCTGGTGTGTAATTCACAACTCTCGCAAAGCTTCCTTTCCTTTTTTAAAATGATTCTGAAAGTGTGATGAAATAGAAAGAACATGGAACCAGGAGTCAAAAATCAGGATTCAAGTCCCTCTTCCATTAACTTGGGAAGTGACTCTTGGCAAAGCTTCCTTTCCTCACTGAAAATGTGATGGAGTAGAAAGAAATGGAACCAGGAGTCAAAAAAAAAAAAAAAAATCCAAGATTCAAATCCTCATTCTTCCATTAACTTAGTAAGTGACCTTGGGGAAAATCACACCACATCTCATTGTGTTTTATCTGTATTTACTTTGAGAGTTTGGCAATTTTACGAATGTGGGAGGGGCTCACAGAGGTCCTGTTTACTCTGATCTACTCTCCAGCACTAGCAAAACTCTTCTGGGTCTTTTAGTATCTCTAGATACCAGTGCATTCCTATTACCTATTACAGGTAAAAATAGCTAGGTGATAAGTTGATGGAAAACTGGGTCGTGAGTCTGGAAGACCTGAATCAAAATTTCACCTCAGGTACTCTGTGATCCTGGACATAATTCACTTGACCCTTGTCTGCCCCGGTTTCCTCATCTGTAAAATAGGAAAAATAGTAGCACCTATTTCCCAGAGTTGTTGTGAAGATAAAATGAAGTAATATTTGTAAAGTGCTTTGTGAGACATAAAGTACTATATAATAACTAGCTGTTGTTGTTGTTGCTATTATTATTATCACCACTTTATAATTGTTGCCATTACCCACGTTACTTGCCTCATAGATCTGCTGCAGAGAAAGCATTCCACAAACCGTAAAGAGCTATGAAAATGTGAGCTGCTATTATTACTGTTATCCTTAACTTATTATTGTTGCTAGCACGTACACATTTTCACTATGAAAGTTAATAGAAACAATAGATTTTAGACAGCAAGGAAAATAATATTCCTTGAAAGGCCCAAGTCCTACCTTCTTCAGAGAACAGTTGTCTGGCTTTATTACCTTACTCTCCCCACAATTATAAGAAAAAAGGAACCAACGGGGGTTATCTGACTTACGTAGGCGCCTTTCCCCAGCCACCTCCCTTTTTTGTCAGGAGAGAGGGTGTTTTACTACAACAACAACAATAACAGCAATAGGTAGTTCTATAACCTTTGCAAGTTTTTACAAAGAACTACCCAGAGGAATGGCTGAAGCCTCAAAACTTTAAAGGAAGGAAAAATAGGGGTGTTGAAATTCCCCCCTTCAGTTGGGAGCCTCCCTTCCACCTTTTTTGGTCTAGGCTATAAGACTGTAATATCCCCCCAATCTCAGCTCCTAAACAGATTCCTATTCTGAGCTTCCAAGACTAAGGTTGTGGCTGTGATGTGCTTTCTTTATTTTTTGAGGCTGGGGTTAAGTGACTTGCCCAGGGTCACACAGCCAGGAAGTGTTAAGTGTCTGAGACCAAATTTGAACTCGGGTCCTCCTGAATTCAGGGCTGGTGCTCTGACCACTGCACCACCTGGCTGCCCCAGATGTGCTTTCTTTAAATTGCACACATTTATCTGAGGCTAATGGGAAGGGGAGGGCTGGAAAGGGCAAAAGTAGTAAAGAAAATGCTCTTCACAATGACCCTATGAAGAACAAAATAGAAATACTGTAAATTTCCAGATTTCAGAGAAAGAAAGTAAGCTTCAAATTTTCATTTAACAGTGAGTTAAATGACTTGTCTAAGGTCAAGCTAGTGAAAACTGAGACTGACAATCTAGAGTTTTTTCCTGCTCCTACGCCACCATTCTCTCAGCTCCAACCATACATCATTTGCTCATTCCAACCTATAAGTCTTGATGTTCACCACTATCTTTACCTAGGATGCCCTCTTCCTAACTGTACCCATTCTTCAGCACCTCCTTTTCCCCACAAATCCTTCCCTTTCCACTGGAGCTGCTATTTCTCCTTTCTTGGAGCTCTGAAGGCCAACTTACTGGTTTAAATCACATCATTCGGCACTTAGGAGCCATTGAATGTCAGAGTTGGAAGGGATCTTGGATCCAACCCGTTTGATAGAACCTATTTGACTCAGGCCCAGAAAGCAAGGCAGACAATCAGTAAACATTTATTAAGCCTTTAGCACTATGATGCCTAAGAGAAATGACCAAGTTCTCACTAAATGGTTTTATTTTATTTTTTTGTCTTCCCTTCAGTCTTGTTTTCTTAACTAGACTGCAAACCCCTGCAGGCCAGGAAGTCCCTTCTGTTTCTCATATTCCTCCCACAGTACCGAGCACAGGTCTGGGCCAACAAATACCTGTGGAGTGAAGCTAGAACACTGACAAACAGCTAAAGCTCCAGCACCTGGTGCTGTTGGCAACCCCAAATCTCAGCTCTGCAGCTCATCTGACCCATCTGTTCAGAAAGAGCTCTCTTCCTCCACCCACTCCTCTCCTGCAATGCTGACTTCCCCAATGCCAGGCGGGCTTGTCTCCGGCTGCTGCTCCCAGCAGGGCACAGCTGGAAAGGGGGCGGGTGCCCTCCCCCAAAGAGGGCTATTTTCAAGCAGGGGCTGGCTGATCATCTGTCAGGGATGCTACAGAAGAGATGCCTGCATTGGGAGGGGAGGTTGGACTAAAGTTCCTTCCAACTCGGAGAGCCTGGGCTCCATCCCACTTCCACAGACACAATCTAGTCACTAAACATGGCATTTTTGGGGTATTGATCGGTAAATGGGTAGAAGCTTGGGTGATAAGGTAGTTTATAGAATTAAATATGATGCATATCAGTCTCCTCTGACTAGGACCCCCCAAACTGATGCTTTTCTAATGGGGTAACTGAACAAGAAAGAGGCACACATGTTAAGTCCATTAGTCTGGGAGTGAGGCTTGCTGCAACCTCAACCATCTTCTGAACTCTTGTGATCTATGAGAAGGAAGAGAAAAAAGTGAAGGAAAAGGAGAAAGAAGAGGAGGAAAAAAGGAGAAAGAAAAGAAGAAAGAAGAAGAGGAGGAGGAAAAAGGAGGAGAAAGAGGAAGAGGAGGAAAGAAAAGGAGAAGAAAGAAGAGGAGGAAAAAGGAAGAGGAAGAGAAAGAAAAGGAGTAAGAAGAGGAAAAGGAGGAGAAAGAAAAGGAGAAGAGAAGGAGGAAGAAGAGGATGAAGAAGAGGAAAAGAAAAAAGAGGAAGAGGAGAAAAAATGAGGAGGAAGAAGGAGGAGGAGAATAAGGAAGAGAAAGAAGAGGAGGAGGAAGGAGAAAAACTCCATTTACCAGGAGGAAGAGGAGATGGTATTTGATAAAGCAGAAAAAACAGCATTCAGAACTAGAACGTGTTCTCGTGAGATTCCTGACTAGAACCCTGCTCAAGGAAAGGACAGAAACACTGCTCTGAGAAAGTCAGATTCTCATTCTAGCTCCACCACCAACAAACTCACGTGGACAAATTCTGGCTTCCCCTCTCTGGGTCTCAAGTTTCCTGCCCTGCCAAAGGAAGTGGGTTCTACCAGAGAGCCTCTCAATTCCATTCAGCTCCAGCATTCTAGGAAAAGCAGAGCAGGGGTACAACAAGTGTGCATCTTGAAAGCGAGAGGAGGCCTCTGGGTAGCCAGCTGCTCAGGAAAGCGCCTGCTTTCGCTCACAGTAGCTCTGCTCACAACAGAAGACTGAACCCATTTTCAAGTAGCCCTGTAGTTCATTACAAACCACCACCACACAGAGGGGCTCTCATTCACCTCAGGGATATTGTTATTTATTTATTCATGCATATACACATGCAGCCTGCGTGAACATCTCACTTCTAATTATAGCAGTAATTTCATTAATGTGCGGAAAACTCCAGACCTTCCGGTCCCCCTCCCCTGTGCTTCTTTCCCTCTAATTCTCCTGGGTGTACACACACACACACACACACACACACACACACACACACACCATCTCATCTCCCCTGGACTTAACTGGACCAGGCTGTTTGGAACCTGGAATTCTACCTGTGCTCAGTCAAGGCTATACCTGCCAGCCTTCCTGAACCCGGCAGTATGCAGGGCACTTCAGGGTCATTCAGGTCCTGTTCTCTCCAAACCAGTGGAAACTACCCCTTTGACTGTTTATTTTCAGTCCAGGGCTTAGGACATGAACCCGAGCCTTCCATTCAGTGATTCTAATGGATGCACCATGATGTCCATTTGGGTGGGTGGGTGGGTAGAGGAGGTGGGAATCTTAGAGACATTTTCCAGCACACAGCAGCTGTGGAGACATCCACCCCCACCCCCCACCCGCCAACCCAAGTGCACATGGCCGGCGGCTTCCCAAGAGCTGTGGAATCTGGGGACATGCCTTAGCCACCTCCCAGAAGTATTGCAGCAATGTTTTCTCAGAGGGAGCAGCAGCAACAGAGCAAGCTGGATAAACAAGCCATGGGGCTCGTGGTGTCAGGGAGCACAGGGAAGTATCTGTCCTGCTGAGTTGGAGCCAACGCGGTAACGCCCTTCACGTGGGGGCACTGGCTGAGAGGCCGGGCCGTATCTTAGGGATGGTTTGGCAGCTCGATGTGGGCGTGGGGAGTGGCAGGGAATAACCAAGTTGTCAGAGGAAGAAGGGCAAGAGACAGAGAGAGACGTGGAGAGAAGCAAAGACAGGCAGAGAAATGGGAAAGTGGAAAGAGAGAAGGAGGCGTGAACTGATGGGCTGCGTCCCCAGGCCTTTGCTGAGACACCAAAGTGGATCAGAGGAGAAAAAAAGATCGCAATACATCTTTGAGGTTCTCAGAGGGCTCAGAGGGGCAGGGATGAGGATGGAATTGCCATTTCAGTGGGAGAGGGAATTTCTGAGTGAGGAAACTCCGGGAACCAGGGCAGACTGACGCCTTCTCCACTGGGTCTCGCAGAATTGCCTAATGCATTGAGAGGTTAATGGTTTTCCCAGGTCCTACATACACCCCGTGTGTGTCAGACCCCTGATGTGCACCCAGGTTTTCCTGACAGGTAGGAAAAAAGCCACAGAGAAGATGAGAAGATTGATGATCTCCATCAATCCTTCCAGCCTTAGAAATGACTTAGTAAAAAAAATAGAAAAGAAATGACTTAGTATGCTTAAAATTTCTCCATGGATGCTGTTTTCCTCCAGCAGGATAATGAAAACTCTTTGAGCAAAGGATCCTCTCCTGTTATAATTTTTTTCTCAATATACTCAATATAATGCAATACCCAGCACACAGTAGGTGCTAAGTAAGCGACTGTCACTGGACTGACTGGCTTCTAATAAATGCTTGTTGACTGAATGAATCAGTAGAAAGAAAAGGGTCAGAATACACTTTAAGGTTTCTGAGCTAATGAGAAGCAAAGGTTTCCAGAGATGAGGAGACATCCTGCCGGTGGGCCGGGGCAGCGACTCCTTAGGAGGGCCGGCCTGCTCCCAGGGGTATTACTGCCGGCTACATCTGCCCAGGGTCACCGTAGAGACGTCCTGTCCTCCCGGCTCCCTTTTCTCACTGACCCTCTCCTTCCCTCAGGCCTCTCCTTCTGTGCAGGGCTCTATGCTCATGCTCCAGTGGGGTCTGCTTGGCATGAGCCCCACGAGGTTTTAATCCGCTGTCAGCAGTGGCCCCTCATTCTGACTGCAAAGCAAAATCCAGAGCTACATTTTGCAAATTTACGCATGAGACATCAGGGCGGCAGCTGGTAGGCCAGTGCTGAGACACACTGTCTTTCTCCCTCCCTGTCCCCTGTGACCAGACGTAAGAATGACAGGCCAGAGGCAGCAGCTGCTGCTCCTGCCTCCCCATAAGCATCAGCCAGAGTCCCCATGAAGTGGTGCTGGAGGGGGGAGGAAGAGAGGGGGAGGGATGTCCAAAAAAAGGGAAACAAAAAGGCTTTGGGAGGAGGCATTTCAGAAGGCTCACAAAGGAGCCAAGGAGGAACAACCTCACTTCCTCCACCAGCCCCAGCTTCTCCCAGCCCCATTAGCTTCAAGACCTGGGCAGAGATGGGGTCTGTGGGGAGTCTGGGGGATGGCTGTGGGGGCCATTACCATCTGTGCCGTGTGGTCCCATCCCATTCAACCCGGTTTTCTCCCCCAGTGGCCCAGCGGGGCAAACTAAGGTTGGTCCCCAGCAGCCTCTCTCTTTATGGGCAGGTGGGAATGGGGGATGGAGCTTCCTTTCAGCCTCAATGCTCTGCCCAGTGGAGCTTAAGGCTTAAATCAGCCAGTGTTTGAAAATGGAGAATTGATGGAAAGAGCTTTTGGTGAGAGGAATCACATCCCTCCTTAAGGACACGGGGGAAGGGGGAAGGGAATCAGTATCTACTAGACATCATGATGTACCGGGCACAAGGCTTTGCAAATATAATTTCTTGTAATCTGTGAGGTAGGTGTGTTGCAACGGAGGTAAAGAAAAGTTAATGACTTGCCTGTGGTCACACAGCTAGTCTAAGATTGGAACTCGGGCCCAGAACTCTTTCCACTGCACCACCAGCAAGTTCAGGGGCATTGAAATGTTTGATGAAAGGGGCAGTATGGTATAACAGAAAGGACCCGAGACTTGGCTAATAACAACAATAGTAATGATAAAAAAGCAATTAATATTAATATGGTGCTTTAAGGTTGCAAAATATTTTAGATTTGATTTGGAGAAGATGAAGATTTTAGTTCCAGTGTTGTGAACTTGGGGAAATGGGGTAATCTCTCTGAAGCCTCAGTTTTCCCATCTGTAAAATGTGGAAGAGAAAATTTGCCCTATTTCCTACATAGGGTCATGGAAGAGACCAAATGAGAATGCATGTAAAGTGTTTTATACACCTCAGAGCCTAATTAATGTAAATTTAAACTGCTGCTCAACGAATTAAATACTTTGCTGATTAACTATCTGACCTGGAACCGTTGTGAAGATCCATCTGCAGTCAGGGAGACCTACATTCAAAAGATGTCTCTGAGATTATCAGCTCTGTAACCGTGGCAGGTCACTTCATCGCTACCTGCCTCAGTTTCCTCAAATGTGAGATGAAAATAATAATATCTATTTCATAGAGTTGTTGAAAGGATCTATTAAGAAAATATTCGCAAATCAAATTTCTATTTTTATTATTAATATTGTTTCATTTTTTCTAGTTATATGTGTTTGTCAACTTTTAAAGACATTTTTTATGAATCATGTTGGGAAACAAAAATCAGAACAAAAGGGAAAAACCATGAGAGAGAAAAAAAGTGAATATAGCATGTGTGCAAATTGCATTTTTATAGCTATTTTTATGAAGGCTTAGAAAATGTCACGGAAAAATCTAAGAAGAGCATCTTTCCCTAGCAATACCTACAGCATCCCTTGCCAAACTCACATCCCCCTAATGGAGATCCCTGGGATATCTCTCTCTGTTGAGCCCTCAAAGCCTGTGGGTCTATCTTATATAGAAGGGCACAAAGAAGTGTAGGAGGGACTGGGACCTTGCTTTTCAGTAGACATTATGGCGGCAGCAAGCCTTCCTCCTACCTCGCACCTCACAAGGGGGTCCTTAGATTGGGTTAACTCTGGATAGCTAAGATGGGGATGGATGTGGCCTTATGTCCATGAAGAGTCCTGAAGGCAGCCACAACTGGGGAGATGTCCAAGATGCCAATGACTTTCCCTTCTTCAAGAGAAAACAGCCAAGATGAAGAAAGGCAGGCGGAAGTCTAGCTTTGTTACCCAAAGCCATGGATCTATGCTATGCTTCTTGCCAAATCTAATGTCTACCTGCAGGATGGAGCTGGAAAATGAACTGTTAATTTTGTAACGTCCTGACAAGGAAGAATGATAGCAGTCTGTTGTCAGTTCCATTACTTAGACCTGGTCTTTAGCTTTTGGAGTTGATAAAAGAATTATTTAAGCCAGCAATTTAATAAAGAAATTATACACACACACACACACACACACACATTTAATGGGGTAGCTAGGTGGCTAGTATACTTCTTTTTAATGACCCTTAGTATTTCCTGGATATTTTGTTATTGAAAATAAAAACAAATTTGGAAGAAATTTTCTTTAATATCAGGAGGAATCAGGAGAACCTGAATTCAAATTTGTCCTCAGATATTTATTAGCTGTGTGACTCTGGGCAAGTCATTTAATCCTGATTGTACACACACACACACACACACACACACACACACACACACACACCCCACTACAGCTGTGGGCAGGACCATCCTGATGGGAGTTAGTTACTCTTGACTTCTCTCTCGCCCTCATATTTTCTTTACTGTGCCCTGGTAGGCAGTTGCCAAAGCTGCTGTCCATATCACTTCAGGACATAATAATTTATCAAGTTTTTAGCAGAATGAGTAACGCACAGTAGGCACTCAAGAAATGCTTGCTCCATCTCTCCATTCTTGGTTCAGACTTCCATTCATGCAGTAATCTCACTGTTGGTTTACCCTCTCCAATTCATTCTCTAATAACCAAAATAATCTTCTAAAAAAGAGGCTTATTGTCAGTAGTTCCATGTTAGGATAAAAGACCAAATTCTCAGCTAGACACATACTTTCCTGATCACCTTCCAACCTACCTTTCCGGACTTATTTTCCATTATTCTCCTTCACTTAGTCTACATTTCAGTCAAACCTGATAGTTTGGGGGAGGATAATTCCTGTTCCCCAACTTGGCATTCCATCTGCCACCTTCATGCCCTTTGCACCGACTGACTCCTGGAATGGCTGGAATGTACATTTTCCTCACCTTTTCTTGCTCCCCCTAGCTGTTACTGCTTTCTCCCTGCAGGGGAAAAAAAAATTGTTCCTTGCAAAACTTCTTGAGATTAGGGACTGGTTTTTGTTTTTATTTTTTTCCTCACGACCTAGCACAGTGCCTTGCAAATTGTTTGTTGACTTGAATCATTAAGATGGAAGAGGCAGCGATCTAGAATATATTAGGCTAAAAAAAAAACTGTTACATTGAAATTTCATGGCATAATAATTGGGAACACAAAAGGGCACCCAAGTATGGGCAGAAATTTACTGGCCACTCTTCTAGGAAGTGATATTTGTAAATCTATGACGTGGAGGGGAGTGATAGGGGGAATGGCTGGAGAAGGTTCACCAAGTGTCAGTGTCTCCTGCCAGACTAACGTTGTCGTCTGTCATCCCAGCAGAGCTGATGGCTGGAGGATCCTTTGCCCTGTTTAGTGCCAGGGTCACTTCAGGAATTGGTGGCACGCAGGCCTTGCTCAGGGAAGCAACTCTCAAGCTGTTTTTTGCTCATGGCAAGGGATTCTTTGCAGCAAGGAACTGTGCACACATTCCACGTTTAAGTTGGCGATACTGTGGAAGATTTAAGAGATTCATGTGTGTCCTATTTCCTTTCAAAAAAAGTTGTTTTGGTTGAGTTATTCCTAAGTTCAAGGTCTGACATGTTACTTATGTGTAAAGGCAAAAGTCTTTTATTTACAAAAAGTACACCTGGGATGCTTTGCATTCTGGGTAAGCGTAATTTATATTAAAGACAATTTTTTTTTTAAACAAATTTGCTTTTATCTTCAATAACGAAATATCCAAGAAAGACTTCAGGTCATAATTGGCCAAAAAAAACCAAAAACCAAAAACCAAAAACCAAAAAACCCCAAAAAGATGTGCTTGTGTGGCCTTCTCCTTTAGAGAACAGAAGGCTCATCAGTTTCCTGATGAATTTATTGAACTATTGGGTTGTGTGTGTATATGGTTCTTTCAACCTTTAATATGGCCTTCCTTTCCTAGACTATTCATATCTCTTTTGATGTGAATATTCCTCGCTGAGTCCTAGAACCCACAACTAAATACTTCTATCTTTCCTATCCTAACCCAACAATCTCTCAAATATTGGGATCTCCCCATTCTACAGAGTATCCCAAAAGGTTGAGTAGCTTGAGACTGCATTAAGCCTTTTTGAACATATGATACTGAGGGAAAAGACACACTCATACACACAAAATCACATCCGTTTTTACCGATTTATTCGATACAAGTTCATTGTTTCTACCTAAGCCAAAAGAATAACTATGGGCTCTGCCCAACATCTGGCCTGTTAATTGCTTTTTTGTACAATGTTCTCTCATTAGCCTGCTACCAGCACCTCCCAGGAATGGAAATCTCTCAGAAATGCCGAACCCAGAGGTAGGAAAGACAATTAAAGACAGATACGATGCTTCGTCCTCCCTCTTGAATTTGTATTTGCCAGGACGAAGCAGAAAGCATAAGAAGAGCGCATTCGGGATCAGATTTGGAGCTGGGAAGGATGCTCAGAGGTGATTTAATTTTTACAGATGAGGAAATTGAGACTTAGAAGTTGTCCTTGGATCATAAAAGTGGGCTCCTTTAACTCTAATCCAGAAGCCTCGGTTTGTCCTTTACCCAGAGACTGCCCCTGCCACCTCAGCCTTTCCATATCTCTTCACTGGGTCCTCCATCCCTCATCTCACACATAGAGCTGTGTGTGTGTGTGTGTGTGTGTTTGTCTGGGGCTGACGAAAGCTTGTAAGTTAACAAAAAAATGCCCATATAAATGATGCCATCCTGTGTAATGGTGATTCAATTACCAAAGAGATCAAAGGTAATTAGACGTGGTCAAGGATGCAGAGCGCCCAGCTGCAACAAGAGTCCCTTTGCCTTCTGCCCCGTAACCCAACTCAGTGTCTTCAATTATTCCTTCTTAGTAACCCTTTTGTCAGGGGAACTCCAGGCCCGACAGCTGGAATCTGGCAAATGAGCCTGTAATGGGTGGCTGCTCTTCGGCTGCCTCTGGGCAGCTTCCTAGGAGATTTCCCAGGCTTTCAGAGGTAGCGGGAAGGAAGGGTCTCAGAGAGCGTCTTGTCCTGTTTGGACGGCTTAGCTTGCTATTCATATAAGTAAAATGAGAGGACCAGACTTCAGGACCTCTGTCAGCAGGGATGTAGAAGCTAATACCAAAAGCAGTCCAATTATTTTCCAAAGACTAGGAAAGAAAAGGGAATAAGCATGAGTTGTGTCTGCTCCTTATTACCCCATTTGGTGTTTTCTTGGCAAAGATACTGATTCGTCGTTTCCTTCTCCAGCTCACTTTGCAGATGAGGAAACTGAGGCAGACACAGCCAGAGCAGCCATATCTGAGCTTAGTAACTTCCTGACTCCAGGGCTGGCACTCCACCCACCCCCCTGAAGCCCCTAAGTACCCAATAGGAGCCCTATACCAGAAATGTCACGGAACTGTTCTTGCTCTGACCTAGTGGTACCGCTCCTGAGCATACACCCCAAAAAGTTCACCCACAGAAGTTAGGGCCACACACACAAATGTTTACATCACATTCAAGCCAAGAACTCCTCAAGGAAGGAAAAGAGGTCCTCATTATTTGGGGAACAGCTGAATTAACTGTTGTCTATCATGATAATGGAATATAATAACCCGGTAAGAAGTGACAAATAGGAAGAATTTGGAGACCCCTGGGGAGGTCTGTAAGAACTGATGCAGTGTGAATTAAACAAAATCAGGAAATCATACACGCCATGGCCATAAGTATCAAAAGCCTTCAGAACGCTGACCAATCAGAGCTCTGGAGGCGGATGCCAAATCATCATCTGGCTCTCGTCAGAGAGGTAGTGGACCAGAGCTGTGGACAGAGGTGTAGGCTGTCAGAGCTGGGTCAATGTTTTGATTTGTTTTGGCTTAACTATACAGCTTTGTTACAGGGGAATGTGTTCTTCTGGGGATAAGGAGGAGTAGTCATTTGGAAGCAAAAGCAATGTAAAAGAAACATCAATAAGATGGAAATGTAAAAGAAATGTAGAGTGAAAGGAACATCAATCAAATATTTGAGAAGCAGTAAAGGTCACAGGGCTCATTTGTAGGGTGCCTTCCAGTTTAGAAAGCTCCTACCATGAATTATCTCACTCAATCATTGCAGTTCTGCTAGATAGTGATACAAGTTTTGCAGATGGGAAACTGAGGCAACTGAGTGACACGGGATCTGGAAGCCCCGTTTCTCTTCTCGCTAGCCAACATGCTTGCTGCCTCTCGGTGTGGGGAAATCATAAGGACTCTGACTCTGCTGTCATTGTGTGAGATTGGGGCTAGATCTGAAAATCCTGGATTCCAGCATAATCCCCTGTGGTTTTGCACAAGCCCCTCCGCCCGGGATGAAGGTTTCATTACATAAGTCAGTCAGTTGAAAATCCTTCAACCATTCACAACTCCCCCCTCCTCCAAAGCTGGATCCTTGGCTTTCCCCAGATGGCACGGAGAGATAAGACTTTAGGAATGGCTGAGATGCCAGGACAGTGACACGCTAACCACAGGGCTGAGAAACAAGAGAGGGAAATTGGGAAAGGGCTGGGGGAGGGGAAGAGCAGGCTGGGGGTGGGGAGAGGGAGAGAGGGAGGGAGGGAGGGAAGGAGACAGAAAGGGAAAGAGCCAGACAGACAGATCCAACCAGACAACTTCATTATGTCAGCTCTGCAGTTGGCCATGGGGCTGGCTACTTGTGATGCTATCGCTCTGTGCTGAGCAGCCAGCAGAAAGCCTGGTCAGCTTCAGAGATATTATCTTCTGCACCCCACTATTTTTCACAATTTTATGGCTACATTTTGGGTTTAGATCAGCTTCATTTCTTAACATGAGGTGCCCCAAAGACACCCTGTATATCCCCCTCCCTTTTTTTCCTACGTTAACTTACTTTTTACAACAAAGCATTTTTTTTAAAGAAAAAAACAACAGCTCCTCAAAAGCAGCCAACGCTTCTACTAAATTGACTGTGCAGAACAACATTCCACGCTCAGAGGCCCCTCCTCTATAAAGGTATAGAGTTCCTGCATCCTATTTTAAAAGGCTAATAAGCCAAAGTAGATGATGGAGGGCTCTGTTCATTATGCTAAAATGACCAAAGGGATTCAAATATAACAAGTTGTCAGATAAAATACGGAATCAAATCAGTCACACTGGAACACAGGCTTTCGAGCTGGGAGGGACTTTAGAAGTGCTCCTCCCCCATCATTGGGAAAGAGAAGGAAAGGGTCACATATCGAATATGAAGGAGTACTTGAACCCTTTTTCTTCCTGACCCCCAAGGGTAGTGACCCATACCCGGCATCCTGGCCAGGAAGGGAACTCCAACCTCTTGGGGGGGAGGTGAGAATTCTACCAACTGGACCGCTAGAGGAAATGAGCTTTGCTTTTTGAAATAATGCCCCAAAGAGAAGACAGGAAAGGCCGGGAGGTGTCCCTGACAAGCAAGACAGCTTTGAAAGTTATATATTGAATTTATGATATATTCAAAAGGAAAAAACAAGCTGTATAGAATAAGGGCTCATGGTTTCTTATATATGCTTCTTTTCTGTTCTAGCTGTATGGAAATGTTTCTTTAATTTGTAGTTTGTTCCATTTACAATAATCTAAAGGGGAAAAAAAAAAAAAGAAATAGGCTTTGAAACTCTAAACTCAAGGGTATCTTAGCCACCAATGAGTCCAACCCCCATTTGACAGATGGAGAAACTGAGGTCCATGGAGGTGAGGTCTTAACCTAAGTTTGAACAGATGTTGGGGTTGGGTCCCTTATGCCCTAGTCAAGAGTGCTTTTCACTCAGCTCATAAATTAGCAGATAGTAAAGTAATCACATGTCAGACTGAAAAGTTTTGATTGAGTGATGCTGTGAACCCAGTCCTGGGTGATGATGAAGATGAGACCAATGACTTCATCTATGCTGGGAACTTCCACACGAGGCAAGTCTCATCACTAATGCGGGTTACAGCACCGGAAACTTTTCTTTGACTTCCAGACCTGGTTGTGCAAAGTACTAAAATTAAATGATACCCGTGGGGCATACAGCCAACATGTGTCTGAGGTAGCACTAGAACTTAAGTCTTTCTGCCTCTCATGATACAGAATTTAATTTAGTCTGAAAAAAGTACTCCAGGGGCAGCGAGGTAGCACAGTGGAGAGAGCACCAGCCCTGAATTCAGGAGGACCTGAGTTCAAATTTGGCCTCAGACACTTAACACTCCCTAGCTGTGTGACCCTGGGCAAGTCACTTAACCCCAGCCTCAGCAGAAAAGAAAAAGAAAAAAGTGCTCCAGAGAATTTTTGATGCATTCTGGGAAAACAAGTCCATAATGAATAGGTATCCAGCATAAGTGTCCCTCCAAAGAAGCACATCCGTTGCTTAAAAAGGTTTACCAAGAACACTGTTCTTGCCCCACTCCCCACTCACAATCCAGCTGTTTTGCACTACAAGGTAACAAGGTCCAGAGGAAAGAGGGCTGAAGTTGGAACCATCTTGAACTTGGAATAACAGGACTTGGGTTTCTATTCCAGATGAGCTACTTATCTCTGAGACTCCAATGAAGGCACTTTTGCCTCAGTTCTCTCTTGGGACACCTAAGTCTTCTTATGATCTGGAGGCACCCTGGTTTGTAGCAAAGCACCAAGTCTTCTGGGAATTGCTATGATGGGGTTCACTAATTCTTAAACTGAATTCACCTGGCATTTATCAAATACCTACTGTGTGCAATATACAGTTACATTCACCAGTCAGGTAGTATAAAGCTAAGAAAAACTGTGTTAGTTCTCTCACCTACCTTTCTGGAGCACTGAGGTTTCTATTAACAGCATCTGCCTGGATTGTTTTTTAACCAATGCTTTCTGCTCCTCACCAATTTTTTAAAAGTAATAAAATCTAAGCCGCTGGAATGATTAATTACTGGCTGCCTAATTCTCTGCCACTGGCAATTTATGGAAAGGGAATGTATTAACTTGAAAACATCCGAAAAGAGAAGAAAGCGTGAAGGAGAATTTCAGAGGTTACATTTCACAATTAACAGCAGGTTTCCTGTGAGTTATTGAATCTGGCAAACTGAGAATTTGAGAGGGAGAGTTTGGAAACACTGTGCCGTTCTCATTCCACCTTGAAAATAACCAGCAATTACCTATACCAAGGAGTGTAGAGGAAGGAAGGAGAGAGAAAGAGAAAAGGAGAAGAGGAGGAAGAGGAGGAAGAGGAGGAGGAGGAGGAGAAGGAGGAGGAAGAGGGAGGAGGAGGAGGAGGAGGAGGAGGAGGAGGAGGAGGAGGAGGAGGAGGAGGAGGAGAAGGAGAAGAAGAAGAAAAAGAAGAAGAAGAAGAAGAAGAAGAAGAAGAAGAAGAAGAAGAAGAAGAAGAAGAAGAAGAAGAGGAGGAGGAGGAGGAGGAGGAGGAGGAGGAGGAAGAGGAGGAGGAGAAGGAGAAGAAGAAGAAAAAAGAAGAAGAAGAAGAAGAAGAAGAAGAAGAAGAAGAAGAAGAAGAAGAAGAGGAGGAGGAGGAGGAGGAGGAGGAGGGAGGAGGAGGAGGAGGAGGAGGAGGAGGAGGAGGAGGAGGAGGAGGAGGAGGAGGAGGAGGAGGAGGAGGGAGGAGAGAGGAAGAGGAAGAGGAAGAGGAAGAAGAGAACAACAACAACAACAACAAGAAAGGAGGAGGAAGGAGGAGGGAGGGAGAAAGAGAGAGAGAGAAAGAGAAAGGGGGAAACAGATACACCCACATCCACACCCTACACCCACACACCGTTTCCCCTTCTCCACAATGGGAATACCAATTCCAGTCCTTCTAGGGGACCCCGCTCTCCATCAACTACCATCCCAGAATCCCATCCAATTCTTGACTCAGTAATCACTAACACCAGAGAAAGAGTGACTTGTTGCAATCTCAAACCAGAGGCATCCCATACACCTGAGGTGCATGACATCTCAGAAGGAACTCTTCATAAACAGAGACTGTAAGTGAAGCTCTGGAGGAGGCCAGTCCCTCATATGCCTCAGCTCCAGCTACATCATTCTGATTTCCTGGGGAGAAAAAAAAATGCTACTGGCCAAATCTTTTTTTTTTTTTTGGGGGGGGGAATTAAAAAACCTCTAATCTCTACATTTGGAACAGCAAAGTAAACACAGATTAGACAATTCACTCTTTGACTTGGTGCCAAGTAACCTCAATCCTATAAAATGCTTCTTAATGACCCAACTGCAACAGGGATGGTAGTGTTACAGTCTCAGAGCTTCCAAAGGCTCCCAGAGCTCTGGGCCCCTCCCCTCCCGGACCACGTGGGAGACTCTGGAGGGGCTGCTGGTGTTCTCTTCCTCAGCAGCCCCAAGGAAGGATTCCAGAGGCATCTCAGGAGCCTGCAGCTCACTCCCACTCCTGGCCAAACCAGGCTCCAGGTCTGTGGAATGGAGGGAAGAAGGGAGAGCATCTCCAGGAGTTGAAGGAAACTTTAGATTGATGAAACTTCTTTGGATGGGAGGAAGACCCTATTAACAAAATGTCAGGGGACCCTGGCCACCCCCTTCGTTTTCAGTTCAGAAAAGGCAATAGATGATGAGCTAATTTTAAGATATTCCTCTCTCTCTGTCTCCCTCTTTCTCTCCCTCTGTCTCTCTCTCTGTGTCGCTCTGTCTTTGTCTCTCTCTTTCTGGAGTGAAGGAGTTATCCAGATCTGTATTTTCCATCTATGGGAGAGAATTCCCTCTGAGGAAACTCTGAAGACATAGATCTGAAATCCTTCAATCAATCCACATTTATTTATTATTACTACTTTGGCAACTTAATCTTGGAGAGTTGTTTGGCGAATTAGAGATTTCGTTACTTGCCTTATGGTAAGACCACAGTTTCTTTGGCTTCCTTCAATGCTCATCCCAATGCCCTCTTTGTAAGACGGCCCTTCTGGTGCCCGCAGCTGCTAGCATCTTTCCCTCTCAGATGACTGCCCATATACTCCCTACATATCTTACACATTCTCTGTCATCGATTTGTTCTCTCTCCCATTTGAAGAAAAACTTCTTGAGGGCAGCAGCTGTTTTTACCTTCCTTTGTGCACTTAGGACAGTGCCTGGGCAAATGCAAACATAGTATTATGGGGCAGGATTTGAACTCAGACATTTCCAAACTCCAAAAGCCACGCCCTACCACCCAGCCTCCATCTCTCTCGGGAGCGACATCTCCAAACTCCAAAAGCCACGCCCTACCACCCAGCCTCCATCTCTCTCGGGAGCTGAAGAATGACAATTTAAAAAATCTTTTCTTTAATATAAACTGTCTGGGTGTCAGGAAGTCTAGGGTGACCCATCTTTAATACATTATTTTAAAATACATTCTTTAATATGCTCTTTTCCAAAAGTCTGTTTTTCCACTTTGGACTCTGCTCTCTCCCTGAGCTCAGGGATACTCTTAGCAGAAATAACTTTCAGATAGCTGAAAGTCTGCCCAAACTTTCACTGAAGAAAGGAAAGATCCTGGAATAGTTACAGGGTGGAGACTATGATGGACAAGGAGTCAGAGACTCCGAGTCAAGTTCTAGCTTTGGCCACTTACTCTGGGACTTTGAACCCTCTTAATTTAGAGCTCTGGGCTCAGTTTCTCCCATTATAAAAATCAAATCAAGTGGAAGGTCACTTCCATTTCTAGATCTAGGGCACCATGATAATTTGGGGCTGGCAAGTCCAGGATGGGAGCATTATAGGAAAGTTGAAACTAAGAAGGGGCTCCTGCTGCCTAAAATACAGTAAAAAGCCTGATCTGGTTATCCTCCTTCATGAAGGAAGAAAACACAGGGTTGGGAGGGTTTGTATTTCAGCTTGTGACACTTAGCCATATGCTCCTAAGGGAGTCCCTGTTCTCATTTAAGCCTCAGTTTCCTTAGGTCTCAAATGGAAATAACACCTACCATGCCTAGTCCTAAGGATGGTGTGAGACTCCAAAAAGATCAGAGAAAATAATAAAATTCTATACAAATGCAAATCTCATCATCATCATCATTATTATTATTATAGCGGAACCTTCCAACTAGATGAAGATTCACCCCTTTAAGCAACTACAACTTTTAATTTTTATTTTAACCATGTGGGATAGAAATCTGTCTAAAATATATCAAAATTCCTTGCCCTCTTAACCAGAAGAGAATTTAATCCTGTCTTAATGATGAGGGGCTATCATTAAGATCATCTCTTACAGCATACTCCAGTGAATGCCCTCAGGGGACACCACAGGGGCTTCTGAAGTCTATGGGGTTGTTTGCCTCTATTCTAGACCTATCCAGGATTCCCCCCCCCCCCACTTATGTTTTTAAGTCTTTGGACTGACTTTTTTGGACTGATTTTTTCCCCTCCTCTTCTCTGGCTGTCAGCCTAAATTGCCCTTTTCATTGTTCTTTGTCAACTGCTACTTTCACCCAGTTTTGGACAAGGAAAGGAGGTCACCAGGCTTTGTGGAACTGTGTGTAAAATGAAAGTCAAGCGGTTCTTTTTTCAAAAATTTATCATTTTTTGGAGCATTCTTTTCTTTTTAAATTTTGAGTTCTAGATTTTCTAATTCCCTCCTGCCCCTCCCTTGCCCAATGAGAAGGCAAATAATGCACTATCAATTACATAAGTAAAATTATGCAAAGTGTATTTCCACATCAGCCCTATCTTACACAAAAGCAAAAAAATAAAATAAAATAAAATAAAATATTTCAATTTCCCATCAGAGTTCATCAGCTCTCTCTCTGGAGGTGGATAGCATTTTCCCCCCAGCTTAAGTCTTTTGGAATTGTCTTGAATCATTGTGTTGATCAGAATAGCCAAGTGTTTCCACAGTTGGTCATCATTACAAGATTACTGTTACTATGTACAGTGATCTCCTGGTTGTTCTTAATTTACTTTATATTAGATCATAAAAGTCTTACCTTCTTTTTCTGAAACTACCATCCCCATCATTTCTCATAGCATTCTATCACAATTAGATGCTATAATTTATCTGGCCATCCCCCAACTGATGAATATTCCCTCAGTTTCCAATTCTTTTGCCACCCACCAAAAGGGTTGCTATAAATATTTTCACACATGCAAATTCTTTTTCTTTGATCTTTTTGGAATACCACTAGCATTGCTAGATCACGGGTATGCACTTGTACTAATTTTTCTTCTGAATATTGCCTAGTCACATATTTTGACATTTATCAAGAGAATGCATCTTATTTTTTATAAACCTGACTCAGTTCCCTATGCATTTGAGAAATAAAGTATTTATCAGAGAAACTTTAAAAAACATTTCTTCATTGTCTACGGTACCTTTTAGCAAAATATGGTTTTCTGATTATCTCTTTCAATTAGGTCTGTTTTTGCTTTTGATTTGTCTGAGATGACTGCTATGCCTGACTTTTTTTTTTTTTTTAACTTCAGCTGAAGCATAATAGATTATGATCCTGCCCTTTATTTTAACTCTGAGTGTGTCTTTCTGTTTCAAGTATGTCTCTTGTACACACCATATTGTTGGATTCTGGTTTCTCATCAGTTCTGCCATCTGCTTCCATTTTATGGGTAAGCTTGTTCTCTTCACATTTACAGTTATGCTTACTAACTGTATATTTCCCTCTATTCTATTTCTGATATTTATCCTTCTCTCTCTCTCTCTCTCTCTCTCTCTCTCTCTCTCTCTCTCTCTCTCTCTCTCTCTCTCTCTCTCTCTCTCTCTCTCCCCTTTTATCCTGTGTCTCCTTAAAAGTCTGTTTTGCTTCTGACCACTGCCTCTTTTAATCCATCTTCCCTTTAAGTCAAGTGGTTCTGATGGATGCTCTTGTAACTGAAATAAAAGTATTTTTATGCATCAATGTTGACTTTGACCCATGCCATTCAAAGGCTTTTCAGGCTTCTTTCCACAGTTCTCAGCTGGGTATTGGGTAGGTAGTTCTGACAGACTGATGAATTTCAAAGGAGTAAGTTGCTCTCATTATTATAAATAATGATTATTTAAAATAGTGACACAGGGTACTCAATTCCTAGAAGAACTTGATCTCAAAGCATCCAGTCCTTGCTTTTTCCAGCTTCCTCATCTTGCCTAATGTGGAGCAATCCTTTCCTATATCCTAGTCCAGACCTCTGGGTTTCATTTCCAGATGTGATTCAGACCTCTTCCTACCCCCCTTCTGGCCTCTATTTCTCCAACAGCTCCTTACTCCTTAGTTGAGAGATATCTGAATAAACCCGAACAATTATAAGCATGTCCCTTTGAGCACAGAGGCTTTAAAATACTGGGACGACCCCCCCCAGCACAGACCCCTTTCTGATGCTGTACTGGATGACCGAAATCTGCTCTGCTCCTGGTCCTTGAGAAAGGTTTTTTAACCCAGAACCAAACACTTTACAGAAGGGAACAGCAATAAAATGTTTCAGAGCAATAAAATGAACACTTCTGATAGCTGAGCAAGAAGGGAAAAACCACATTAGCTGGTTACCACTAATTCTATTGTGAAAAGTCAACCCCCATCCTCAGAAGAAAATACTGCAAAAGCCACATCCCATCTCTTCTGGGGAAACCTTTCCTATCCTAGCTGACAAAGAGGAGATGGGGACCTTTTAAAATGCAGACATCAAAAGTCATTTAGATCCTTTCAAATATGACAGCACATGTACAACATTCATGTTATGTTATTACTCTTCAAAATAGTTATAGGAGCAGGAGAAATTGTGTTCTTGGTTCATTTTAAAGGCAAAGCAGACCAAAAATGTGAGAGTTTGTGTGTGTGTGTGTGTGTGTGTGTGTGAGAGAGAGAGAGAGAGAGAGAGAGAGAGAGAGAAAGACAGAGAGAGAGACAGAGAGAGAGAGAGAGAGAGAGAGAGACAGAGAGAGACAGAGAGAGACAGAGAGAGACAGAGAGAGAGAGAGAGACTCTCAACTCTGCTTCCTAACTCTAATAGATCCCATTCTCAAAAAGGGAGGTGAAAATACTCCTAGACAATTGATAAAGAAACAATGAGGTCTCCTGTAGGGCAGTCATTAATGGTCTTAGGACCCCAAAGGTACCTGCCCTAGCACTCCCTCCCACTTCCATCCCACCACGATCTATCTCATGCATCTTTCTAGCTCAGTTTCCCTATTCTCTCAACCACAGAAAATCCTGGTCACCCCCTGGAGACAGATAAATATAATTAGGCTTGATGAGCTGGTAAGTCCAATGGACATGAGCTGGCAAAGACTGGGTAAAGAGATCAATGAGGATCCCTAAAAACCTTGACCAGCATCCCAGCAAGATCTCTGGGAGGACTAAAGGATAAAAACCAGAGTGCTTGAAGCTGCCTAGAGATCATTTGGTCCAATTCACCCATTCTAAAGATGAGGAAATGGAAGCCTATGTAGCTCATCTCAGATCATAGAAAGCTTTGAAGTATGGTCTTTTAGTTCCAAACCCACTGCTCTTTCTCTGAGCCTATACTAATTCCCGGAAAGAGACTTAGCACCTAGATCAATATCTAACTTCAACAAATGTTTAAGAACACGAATACAAATCGATTGAGTTCTTCATGGAATCTCAAACTTCCTACTGTTCCGAGTTCATGAAGTAATCATTTGAAAGCTGGAAAGAGAAAAGTCTACCTCCCTTTCTCACCATAAACTGGTACCAGACATCAATTGATCATTCAATCATTCAGCACCTGCTGTGTCAGAAACAGGACACTGTAGACATAAATTCATAAATGGAATCATTCCTGCCCTCAAGGAGCTTTTATTCTAGCAATGATTTTATTTATGAGGAGGGAATTCTCTTGTAGGGTCACAAATCCAGAGATATAGCATTCATTGTCCATCCATATTTATTCAAGGTTTAAGATCTTTTCTGTCTCATTCTTTTAAGCTTCCTTCTCCCTCCCTCCCACCCCACTCTTCCCCAAAGTGATAAGCTCTCCACTATGAACTCACTTGGAAGGAAAAGGCATAAAGTATCAGTGGATAGGAGAATGAGGCACTCTGTCTTTAGCCAGGTAGATCCTATTATCCCTCCCCAACTGCTCATTCCTGCCTCTGGACCTCCATTTGTCAGCAATGCTCTCCCACTCAAACCTCACTTCTTCAACAAGTAGATAAACATTTCATGAGCACCTACTATGTGCAAGTACTGGAGATACAAAGACCCAAAACGAACAGAACCACCCTCATGGTTCTTACTCTGAGGGATGGGGCACGGACAGGAGGGTCACTCAACATATAAGGAAACAGAATCTTTCAAAGGCTCAACCCAACCAGACCTGGTCTTCCTTGTCCATTCCAGCCAATATTCCCATCTGCTTCTGTGAACTCCTTCCTGCTGTATTCACAAGCAGATGCTAGGCCACTGATAAAGTCCCTTTCAGCTCTAATCTTTGATCCTATGATTATATGTTCTCTTGCACTACTGCTTTAACTGCTTCTCAAGTGGACGTTGTGCTGCCAGATTGTAAATTCCTCAGGGGGGAAAATACAGGTTTTTCTTTTCCATCCTTGGAAGGTAACAAGGTATGATGGAAAAAAAGACCAGAACTAAGGATCAGGAAACTCGAATTTTGAGTTCAGGTTCTGTTTTCTTAGAGATGGTTTTTGTGGATATAGCACTGGGGATAGAAGGACTCCTCTTCCTGAGTTCAAATCTGGCTTCAGACACTTATGAACTGGGTGATGCTGGGCAAGTCTCTTAACCTGTATGTCTTAGTTTCCTTATCTGAAAAATGAGCCAGAGAAGGAAATGGCAAATCCCTCCAGTCTCTAGCCAAGAAAACTCCAAATGGGGTCACAAAGGGAGACATGACTGAACTGACTCAAAAACCTACTTTCTTAGCTAACTGACCTTGAGGTAGGCGTTAGGGGCCCCTTTAAGCTTTAGTTTACTCACACATAAATGAACATTTAAACTAAACTCTCCTTTAAGGTTTCCTCCAGTCCTACATTCGCACCTTGCATAGTCAGGCCCAGTAAATATTTTTGGTTGGCTAATTGAGGAAGGGATTCTTCAATCAATCAATCAACAAACATTTATCTTAAAAACAAAAACAACTTACTATGAAGTATGCAAAGACAAAAGTAAATGGCCCCATCCCTGAGAAACTTTGATTCCAGTAGGAGAGACAAATGTCTATATGTAAACACAAGCACATACACACACACAATATGCATAAATACAGGTGCTAGCACGGGCTTTCTGTAATCTTTGTGTATTTACCTCCATTCCAGGTTCTGAGAAATGACTTCTGGAAGATTTTATTGACTTCCAACTCATCCTCAGACCACCCAAGTACAAAGGAATGGCCCCATACTAACTAGCTAGCCTGTCAGGAACCTAAGGACTAACACATTAACTAGAAATGAGACAGCAGAGAACGCGGGAAATTGGGTACAATCGGGGTAAAAGAAGGGGAGGAGCCTTGCTCCTTATCACCTCCATGACCCTGAGCAACCATTTCATTTCTCTGGCCCTCAGTAATTAATTCTTCATCTGTAAAATGAGCTGTTTGGACTCTGGGGTCCCCTTCAGGTCTACATCCCTGATTCCGTGACGCTTCTCACCAACCAGGCCCAGAGAGAGCCCATTCCAGCAGCGGGGGGCCATCAGCAGGGCTCCAGAGCAGCCGGGGACACTGTTTTTGCAGCAACCAAGAAAGACGTCAGTGGTAAAACGGCAGGACTCACGCCACTCCCAGGAGCCGGGCCGCCCAGTGAATCTGACTTGCTAAGGAATGACAGCAAGACTTCAAATGGGGCTCTGCCAGCATCACCTCGTTTGACAGATCATCCTTTGTTTGCATGATGCTATTTTGCAAGATGACAGCTATCAAGTCAGATTACTTCAGACTGCTGAGGGTGATGCATGCCAAAGATGCATTGCAAAGATCATTTAAACGGAAAGATTTCCCCCCTCTCCCTATCCTCAGCACCAGCTTGAAGCCTTTAGAAGATAGAGATCTGTGGGGCTCCTCCTCGGGCCTAAGCTGGGCCCCCGCTCCAGACTCCCACCTGACTTGTCACCTGAAATCCAGGAGGGAAGTGTACGGGTGTGAGTAAGCTCACTGCCGGCCTTTTCTTTCTGACAACGCATGATGCTCCTGTTCCCCCATATGGCTAAGATACAATATCGGCTAATCAAGTTGCTGGCCACCATCTTCCTTTTCAGACTTACTCCTTCCCATCTTTTCCACTCACTCCACATTCCTGTCAAACTGGCCTCAGTATTCCACATCCCACCCCAGTTACTTTGCACCCTCCTCGTGCTTGGAGCACTTTTCTTCTCCCCTCCACCCCCGGTCACCTGAACCTCAGCTTCCTTTAAGACCCAGCTCAGCACTGTCTACAGGAAGTCCCAGCTTTGTCCTGCCTCAAATGACTTGGGATTTCCTTGTGGATTTATATGCATTCCTCAATAAAACACAAATTTCTTTAGGACGGGGACAGTTTTCATGTTTGTATCTCCAAGGGAGCAGGATAATGCTTAATAAATTATTCCTGAATTGAATGATTTGAGCCAGACAGAGGGGTGCTAGCTAGCCTGCTTCCATTCTCCTCTGGATTCCTTCCCCTAGCCCTAACCCTGTTCTATTTCAGGAAAGAAAGGAAGATTTTTAGTGACAGTCCAAGTTAAGCACCAGGGGGCAGGGCCAGCTTTCAGTTTCAGATAGACTCTGCAAATCTAGAGAGTCCCCCTCCACTTAGGAATAACCCACACGCCTCTGACATAAGCACACATTCTCTCTCTCTCTCTCTCTCTGTGTCATTCTTTCTCTTTTCCTGTCATTCTGTCTCTCTCTCTCTGTCTCTCTTCTCTCTGCCTCTCTCTCCTCTTTCTCTGTCTTTCTCTAGGTACCAAGGCTCCCACTCCCACTCCATTCTCAATTCCACTCCACTGGGCTTCCCCCGCCTGGGCTGAGTAGGTAAAAGGCACTGCCTTTTCCAAGTTCCTCTTTTAAAATGGCCCCCCTTATCCTCCCTTATCTCTCTCTCCTGAAGCCTGAACAACACAGGAAGTCCTTGATTCTTCTGTGTGAACAAATTGGTCCAATCCCCAGGCTGCCTGCTAGGAGAGGTAGGGGCCCATGGGAGAATATCCAGTACTTAGGGAAGAATAGCTCATAGGAAGGATATGCAATTAGGAAACACCAAGGAAGCTGGGAAGACAGGCTGACATGAGCCAGCTCTATTCTGACATCCTCATAACGCCTGCAGGAATCAATCTACTACATGAGTTGCTTCCTCCCTAACTCCCCTCCGCTTGTCCCACCCGGCTGGGGACGGAAAGGGTCCTTCCCAACTCTGCCCCTAGCTGGAGAGCTCAGGGTCTGGTCTCAGCACCAGCACTAAAAGCTTCTGCCCACTTTTATACACAAAGTAGGACTGTTTTAACTCAGAAGTTTAGCCCTCATATTCCCTATAAATCAAGCTGCCAGAGATGGAGGGAACGGGGTGGGGGGGGAGGCAAGGCTGTTTTTATCCATTCTCCATCTCCACCCCAGAGAGAAGCAACCAATTACATTATTCAGAGCTTTGTCCACACGGTGCATTCTTTTTTATCCCCTATTTCTCCACTACCCAAGCATCTCTCAATACCTCTGGGATCCAGGTGCCCACTGACCATGGCATATTCCTATTTTTCTGAGCTGTCTTGGCAGACATTATTTTAGCCTCCTTGTGGACTGCTCGTTCTGCCCAGCCATCCCAGTGAATCCAGCTGTTATGAACTTCCTGAAATGGGGGAGCCAGAATCCCCCCTTCCTGGAGGATGGCAGCATCCCTGACTCACCTCCAAGTCACCACTGAAAGTAGAGGGGCCTAGAGAGGGGGCTCAGGGAAATAGGACCAGAAAGGCAAGCAGATGTGACTGAATGCATGCAGAGTAATTAAAAGAGGCAAATCAAGCTGAGCAGGGCTGGACAGGCAGACATCCTCCACTCACTTGCTCCAGCAGTCATGTCAGGGGTGCTGGCAACTGGTGAGATTTACAGATAAACCATGGGCCAAAGCTCAGGGATGGAAGGGAATGGAAAAGATGAAGAAGGATGCTCTGTGCTCCTGAAATGTTTTAGGGCCAGATTATTCCCAGTTTGTCCGAGGCTGACTTTTGTGCTCCTCTCCCAAGAAGAAGTATGTGTTCATGTTCAGTTCTGGTTGTGCACTAAGGGTACCTGTCTGCCCCCACCAAAGCCTTGAGCTGAGAAATAGGCATTTCTCTCAGCCGGGCAGAGCTGGGCCTGCCTGACCCAGCAGGGCCAGGGAGATGATGAAAAAGGGTTTGCCTTTTGACTTTGGTTTGTCTCAAATTAAGCCCCCTTCCACAGGGATCACAAGGGCACCAGAAGGGGAAAAATCAGGCCAGTCTTTCTAATCGGGAGCATTCACTGCTTTTCTCTCCCCTCTTCTTCCTCTCCAGCCCCAGCTGATCCCAGAAGATTTCAGCTGTTACCTGGAGAGGAAGAAATGGGGGGAGGGAAAAAAAGCCACTTGCTTCCAAAGCCTGACACTGAGCTCTGAGTAGTGAATGTGAGTGTCTGTGGGGAGCAGATGGGGCCAAATACCGCTGCGCCTGATACCTGAGAGGGGCCCAGACTTAGAAACACGGTTAGAAGCAACAGGTGTTTATGAGATGTCTCTGCCTACTATACTCCACTCCAGTGATGCTATTTCCCTCAGATTTATCTCTCTCTCTCTCTCTCTCTCTCTCTCTCTCTCTCATCTTTCTGTCTCTGTCTCTCTCTCTTTTTTTCTCTCTCTCTGTCTCTCTCTCTCTCTCTCTCTTTGTCTCTGTCTCTGTCTCTCTCATCTCTCTCTCTCTCTTTTTCTCTCTGTCTCTCTCTCTCTCTCTCTCTCTCTCTCTCTCTCTCTCTCTCTCTCTCTCTCTCTTTTTCTCTCTCTCTCTCTTTCTCTCCCTCTCCTGTCTCTCTCTCTGTCTCTCTGTCTCTCTCTCTCTCTCTCTCCTTTTCCTTCTTCCTATTTCCCTCTCTCTCCCCCTCTCTTTCTGTCTTTGTCTCTCTTTATCCCTGTCTGACTGTTTCTGCTTCTCTCTCTCTCATTTCAAGAATGGATATTTCCTTTGAAGTTGGCAGAGGCAGCCACTCTGAACGTACGTGGCTAGACTAAAGCAACATCTATTAACATCCTTTTAACCCCCGATGCCCAAAGCTAGGATTCACAGCATTGCGCTCCTCCTACCTCAGTAATTCCCAAATCGCTGGTACCCCAACGGCAGCCAATCCGCAGCTCCGGTCCCGGGTCGTTCACAGGAGCTCCATCATCCTAGAACAAGAAAAGGATAGGATCAGCTTAACTGTACTTCTCTCCCTGGCAATTTCTTCATAATAACAACTGGCATTTATAAAGAGCTTTAAAGTTTATAAAGCATTTTACAAAGACTATTTCATTTGATCTACACAGCTACCCTATGAATAATAATAGCCCACACACATATATGTATTTTGTATATACATATAAGTATGGGTGTGTGGGAGGGTATATACATGCATACACTTACACAAAATTTATGGCTTATAAAACATTTTACATACTCTCTCTCTTCACAATAATCCTGTGAATAGTAATAACAGTCTATGAACATATATATGCATACATATGAAAATACTTTCCATATGTGTATGTGCACATATGTTTATATAAACATGTGTGTTTTATACATGTTTTATATATACATAAAGCTTTGTGGTTTATAACACACATAACACTCTCATTTGATTCTCACAATTACTCAGTGAAAAATAATTACTATTATAATGACTACCCACATTTATGTATCATTTTTGTTCTATCATTCAATCCTCAGACAACCCTGAGAAACAGATACAAAAAGCCCGGCAGAGGGGTTCCAGAGTCCAAGTTCAGCACTCTCTCTGCATCCCATCTCTTCTGTCCATCAAACCCCAGAGATTAAGTGAGGAGCAACAACCAGGAGGCTCTCAAGCCTATGTCCTGCCACTTTCCAGGAGACAGTGTGAAACCAGACCTCGGAACATTATCCAATGTCCCTTGAGGCCACCCTAGTGGAGGCCCCAAGGACAATATTGGATACATATCCATTCAGCAAACTTCAGAGAAACGGAACTGGCCAAGTACTTAATCGATCAATCAATCAACATTTATTAAGTGACTACTATGTGCCAAATTCTGCTACTGCAAATATAAGAATGAAAGTCCTGTCATCATAAAGTACATACTTATATACGGACCAATTCAAAGTCGGAAAAGTACTTTATATCCTATTACTTAATTATAATTTGTGATCATCATAGTATTAAATGTGGTCCCCACAAGAACCCCTAATAATTCTATCACCCTGTCTCATGCTACACACAGGTAAGAAGGGGGAAAGGCAGCTAGAACTGAAGGCCCTTTGCTCACGGGGCCCTAGAGCTTCAATAAGTTGCCAGTTTTCAAAATTAGTCTACTGTCTTCTACAGGTTTCTCTAGTTTTGAGTTTTAAATTTTCACCTGGTTCGCAAACCCAGCTTAGTTTATGTTCCCTTTGGGAGCTGGGCAACCCGGTGTCTAAGATTCCCTGGAAATGAGAGGATTTGGGGATTGAATGGGCCTTCCAATTCCCAGCTGGTTAGAAGTCAAGGGAAGAAATTGAGGGCTCAAAAGGCCTTCGAGTATCTCCTATATTCATGGAGCCCAGCAGGTGCCCACAGGCCTGAGGGAGTCTGAGCACTGAAGTCAGGACCCTGGAGGGTGGCAGGTGGTGGGGAGCCCCATGGGGGGCGGGTGGGCACACACCATCCAGTGAGTCAGGGAGACTCAGCAGGCGATTCTAGCGTGGGAGGAGAAAATTCAAAAGAGCAGGAGGGCTGGTTCAGGTTATACAAGGCAACTGCCTGCCCAGCTGAGTAGCCATCTGGACAGTTGACTGGGGAACAAAAGAGAGACTTTCTTCCTGGCTCCCACGGAGAACGGGGGAGAGAAGAGGGGGGCAGGTGCGAGTGTGTGTACATGCCCAAACAAGAGGCACAAGCCTCCCCTCGCTCAGCCCTGGGCACCGGCGTCCCAGCAGCCCGCCGGGGGACGAGCTGTGCTGGGGAGGTGGAGGGTGAAGCACTTCAGTGTCTCAGGTGCTCTCTAAAAACAAAAATCCCACAGAGATCTGGGAGGGATGGAGGACGGGGCCAGAGGCCCATCTGGACAGCAGGCACCAGGCTCAGGGGCTGATGACGTCCTCCCAGACAGGACTGAGCTCCTGGCCCTAGTTAGCAGGAAGAAATACTGACTCAGACCAGGTTCTTTAAACCTGGAACTGAAAGACAGATTCCCCAGCTCCAGCCTTCTTCTCCCCTTATCCTCAGCCTCCCTGTCCCTCAGCATCATGGTTTCTCCCAGGATGGAGTCCCCTCTCTCCTTTACATCTACCCAATGATAGGGACTAGTGGCTATAATTTCACCCATACAAGGAACTCCCAAGTTAGGAAAGCCCATCTACCAATGCAGATCGAGCCCCCTTCTCTGCCATAGAACTGCCCAAAGGCTGAAGGGGTCCCTGCCTGGGGCCACAAAGCCAGTCTATGTCAGAGACAAGGCAGATCTTCCTGATAGCCCTCTGTCTACTATGCTACACTGCCTCATGATCACAAAGATGATGCTAGCTAACATTTAGATGGCCATTTAAGATTTGCAAAATGCCTCATTTGATTCTTGCAATAAGCCTGTGAGATAAATGCTGTTACTATTCTCATTCTTCAGATGAGAAAATTCGAGGCTGAAAGGTTTTGACTTGTCCAAAGTCACCCAGCCAGAAAGGGAGGGGGGAACACAGCTGGAAAATGCAATCTCTGAAATCTTCCTTCCTCCCCTCCCCAGCCCACAAAGATCCTTCACCACCCCACGGCACCATTATGGGCATTCTCCACTCGGCATCCCTTCACATATACCTGACATCGTTAGGTGGTCTTGAGGGCAGAGAAACATGGCAAATGGTAAAAAGCCTGGAGGAGCTTAGGAGGCCACGAAAGAGCAGTTGGTAAAATGGTTTTCTCTTTTGCCAAAAGGAATAGAATGGATAATTATGAACTTATTCAAATGCTGGGAGCACATAAGCAGCCAGGAGAGGCTTAAAGGTGTTGGGGGAGGCTGTCAGAAGGGAAGGAAAGACACCCCCAAATTCTATGGTTAGTGATAAAATATTTAAAAGGACCAAAAGAAAGACATGATATACTCTCACCACTGGGAGGACAGAACATTGAAATTCTACCAGCCCTGCCAAATCCTCACCATCCCCATCACATGTCACACTCCCTCTTGTTTTTGCTAAGGGATGGGGAAGAGAAGGCAAGGAAACTCGAAGAGCTTTAGAATGGTTATTGTGGGGAAAATGCCAGGGCATCTACAAGGGATACATAACAAGGCTCCCAAATCTCTCACCATATCTAGAGGATAAGTTTTTGGAGGGGACACCATATTTTTTGGTTGCTCTGTGCTCAGTACATTACTGGGTGTATAGAAGAGGGTCTCAAATACTTGTTGAAGGAATGCACTGTGAGGTTCTTCAAAGCCTTGGGGCAAACCCTGTACTAGTCATCCTGGGCTAGGCTGACTCTCACCTCCCCAGCCAGACTGACCCTCACCTCCCCAGCCAGACTGACCCTCACCTCCCCAGCCAAGCTGACCCTCATCTCCCCAGCCAGACTGACTCTCACCTCCCCAGCCAGACTGACCCTCATCTCCCCAGCCAAGCTGACCCTCATCTCCCCAGCCAGACTGACTCTCATCTCCCCAGCCAGACTGACTCTCACCTCCCCAGCCAGACTGACTCTCACCTCCCCAGCCAGACTGACCCTCATCTCCCTAGCCAGACTGACCCTCATCTCCCCAGCCAGACTGACTCTCACCTCCCCAGCCAGACTGACTCTCACCTCCCCAGCCAGACTGACCCTCATCTCCCCAGCCAGACTGACCCTCATCTCCCCAGCCAGACTGACTCTCACCTCCCCAGCCAGACTGACCCTCATCTCCCCAGCCAAGCTGACCCTCATCTCCCCAGCCAGACTGACTCTCACCTCCCCAGTCAGACTGACCCTCATCTCCCCAGCCAGACTGACCCTCATCTCCCCAGCCAAGCTGACCCTCATCTCCCCAGCCAGACTGACTCTCACCTCCCCAGCCAGACTGACTCTCACCTCCCCAGCCAGACTGACCCTCATCTCCCCAGCCAAGCTGACTCTCACCTCCCCAGCCAGACTGACCCTCATCTCCTCAGCCAGACTGACCCTCACCTCCCCAGCCAAGCTGACTCTCACCTCCCCAGCCAGACTGACCCTCATCTCCCCAGCCAGACTGACCCTCATCTCCCCAGCCAAGCTGACCCTCATCTCCCCAGCCAGACTGACTCTCACCTCCCCAGCCAGACTGACCCTCATCTCCCCAGCCAAGCTGACTCTCACCTCCCCAGCCAGACTGACCCTCATCTCCCCAGCCAGACTGACCCTCATCTCCTCAGCCAGACTGACCCTCACCTCCCCAGCCAAGCTGACTCTCACCTCCCCAGCCAGACTGACCCTCATCTCCCCAGCCAGACTGACTCTCACCTCCCCAGCCAAGCTGACCCTCATCTCCCCAGCCAGACTGACTCTCACCTCCCCAGCCAGACTGACCCTCATCTCCCCAGCCAGACTGACCCTCATCTCCCCAGCCAGACTGACTCTCACCTCCCCAGCCAAGCTGACCCTCATCTCCCCAGCCAGACTGACCCTCATCTCCCCAGCCAAGCTGACCCTCATCTCCCCAGCCAGACTGACTCTCACCTCCCCAGTCAGACTGACCCTCATCTCCCCAGCCAGACTGACCCTCATCTCCCCAGCCAAGCTGACTCTCACCTCCCCAGCCAGACTGACCCTCATCTCCCCAGCCAGACTGACCCTCATCTCCCCAGCCAGACTGACTCTCACCTCCCCAGCCAGACTGACTCTCACCTCCCCAGTCAGACTGACCCTCATCTCCCCAGCCAGACTGACCCTCATCTCCCCAGCCAAGCTGACTCTCACCTCCCCAGCCAGACTGACCCTCATCTCCCCAGCCAGACTGACCCTCATCTCCCCAGCCAGACTGACTCTCACCTCCCCAGCCAGACTGACTCTCACCTCCCCAGTCAGACTGACCCTCATCTCCCCAGCCAGACTAACCCTCATCTCCCCAGCCAGACTAACCCTCATCTCCCCAGCCAGACTGACTCTCACCTCCCCAGCCAGACTGACTCTCACCTCCCCAGCCAGACTGACCCTCATCTCCCCAGCCAGACTGACCCTCATCTCCCCAGCCAGACTGACCCTCATCTCCCCAGCCAGACTGACTCTCACCTCCCCAGTCAGACTGACCCTCATCTCCCCAGCCAGACTGACCCTCATCTCCCCAGCCAGACTGACTCTCACCTCCCCAGCCAGACTGACCCTCATCTCCCCAGCCAGACTAACCCTCATCTCCCCAGCCAGACTGACTCTCACCTCCCCAGCCAGACTGACTCTCACCTCCCCAGCCAGACTGACCCTCATCTCCCCAGCCAGACTGACCCTCATCTCCCCAGCCAGACTGACCCTCATCTCCCCAGCCAGACTGACCCTCATCTCCCCAGCCAGACTGACTCTCACCTCCCCAGTCAGACTGACCCTCATCTCCCCAGCCAGACTGACCCTCATCTCCCCAGCCAGACTGACTCTCACCTCCCCAGCCAGACTGACTCTCACCTCCCCAGCCAGACTGACCCTCATCTCCCCAGCCAGACTGACCCTCATCTCCCCAGCCAGACTGACCCTCATCTCCCCAGCCAGACTGACCCTCATCTCCCCAGCCAAGCTGACTCTCACCTCCCCAGCCAAGCTGACCCTCATCTCCCTAGCTAAGCCGACCCTTACCGGCCATCACTGCAGAACAGGGAAGGTGTTTATTTTCTCAGTTTTGATCACCATATGAACTCTGTCATTTCCTCAGCTGGGACCAAGTAATTTCCCCAGGCCCTGGAATCATTAAATACTCAGGACATTTTACAAGGTAACATAATAAATATATAAATACAACAGACATAATTATGGATGTGTGGCTGACATGTTTCTACCCTGTCCCCTTGACCTTGGGGAGGGTACCAGAAGGAGGTGGAAGAACAAAGTTTCAGAAGACACGATGCACAGAGTACTGATCTGAAGGGTCAAATGAATACCACCCTTATAATATAATAATTATTATTAACCTTACTAGAGACCCTAAAGCAGAAGCCAAGAAAGGAAGTTGAGAGAAATTAAAGCCCAGAGCTCAGAGAAAACCTCTAAATCATCTTGCAAAGACATGTAGATGACAGGATCGGAGGATGATAATATACGATAATGGAATGGAAAGTAGGCTTTGGAGCCAGAGAATCAGGTTCAACTCTCAGTGTGACCTAGTTCTCATTTAACCTTTCTGGGTCTCAATTTCCCCATCTGTAAAGCAAGAGAACCAGATGAGATCACCTCTGGGGTTTCTTCCAGTTCTAGATCCAAGGTACTTTTCTAAGGGTCTTTCTAGGAAAGGCCTCTCTTCAGTTCTCACTTCTGCCATACAGCTTTCTTTCATAAGGGAAATCTGTCACTCTGGACAATTTTGAAAAAGCAAACATTTTACTGAATGACTTTTCCTGCTTTGTGATCCAAGAGACATTAAGAATCCATTCATTCAATGGGTACTGATGGAACCCAACAGCATGTCAGAAACCCTGATGGATACAGGACGTCCAGGACAAGTTCCTGTCATCAATGACTTAATCATCACAATTTCTCTGATCGCTAGTAAGTTGTTTCCCCCTACACCACATCTAAACATATGCACATCTCTCCCCTCCCTCACTCTGTCCCTCATCAACTTAGTCCCAAACATGATTGTGGAGGAAAAATATAAAACTGAAAGTCACTAAATTTGTAGATAGGTGGAGCCTCCCCTCATTGCCCACAGGGTACAGGGGACATGGTCCAGTCTTTCGCCTATTTTTGGCCAAACACGATGGGGTTAAAGGACTTTTTTCTTGTCTTCTTTTACAAATTTAGCCTTTTCTTTTTCCGAAAGCCTTCTCATCATGAGGGATGACAGTCAGCTAGCCAATCAACAAGGTTCTCATGGTCTTATTCTTCTTGAATCCTGGCATCCCATGAGTTCTAATTCTAATTTTAATTCCAACTTCTCCGATGATTTATTTTGTAAATTTGTTCAAGTCACTTAATAGTTTTGAACCACATCTTGCAATGGGAACAAAAATGCCTTCCCTATTTATTTTATGAAACTATTGGGAGGTTTCAAGAAAAATCTGAAAAAATTACTTTGTAAAATATGGAATGTAGAAGCATTAGGGATTAAAATTATATGGTTTTTAATCATTCACACTAAAAAAACAAAGTGGATGAAAACATGAATTTCCCAGAGTATGATCGTCAGCCAAATGGGCAGTTCATTGAGTTGGTCCATCAACATCCATTTATCTTGGGTAAATCCAGACAATGAAATTGAACCTTGAATCAAACATAAAAAGGAAATGGACTGAGATGCATTTGAGAAATTTGTTAGTGTTTTTGAAGTTTCCAAACTGCCTCCTGCCTCAGAAACCCATCTCTATTTAACATTGGTTTTCTGCCAGTGATACTATACGGATGAGAGTCACAGGGCAAGGAAAAGCCACACGGTGGGTGTATGCAGGCTGTAGCACATTGGCGATGAGCTGCCGTGCAAAAGACATCAGCGATACACAAAACTAAAAAAAGAAGGTGGCCTGCTTATTTATTTAGCAAACAGATTGACTGACCAAGTGTGACACTGGTATCCCTGAGGAAATGAAATAGCAAAAGCAAGGTCTCCAGGATGTCAGGAGAGCCCTCGGAGGAGCAGTTGTAGGATAGCATTGAGGAGAATTGTATGGGATAAGACGGCAATAAAGGAGACTCATTATGCATCCCCATAGTGGAGGGAATGTCCACCAGAAAGAAATTCAGATCCACTCCAAAGAAAGGAAGTACATGAAGAATTTTGGCTGAAATGGGAGGGAAAGGCGGGAACGGAGTTGAGTTGGGGACAGAACCACCTCTTTGTTCCCCCAGACGGGCAGCTTGGTTGTCCGCAGGGGAGTCCTATCTCCTAGCAGCTTTGACTTTGTCCCATGGCCAGCCAGCTCTTGCAGGGACGGCAATAATTCAGAAGAGTATGAGGGCATCTTTCCATCCCAACTATGGCACACTAAATGCTCTGAGTAACCAGGGCAGACTTTCCTCGATTTGGGCAACTCGAGACATATTTTTGTTTATTTCATGAAGTCAGTAACTACCATTTGCAAACTCCTCAGTGAAGTGACAGGCACACAGTAGGTACTTAAAAATGCTTGCTCCCTCCCCTCCTCATGTATGTCCAAATAGCCTTGAACTAATGGTATAGTAAAATATAGTAAGGACTCACTAAGTGCCGTTTCATCCATTCCCGGGCTCTTTCCACTATGATACGCCACCTTTTAGGCACACAGTCAGCACCTTCTGACTGCTAAGGAGTGCCAGTTACAGAACGAGGCTATCCTTCCATGATAAAGAGAGTTCTGTGATCCACTCCATCAAACCAAGGAAGAGAGCAAACCCGGAGAATGCAGACTTGCTCACCCAATCGTGGCCGTCAGAGGGAGGGAGCTCCTCCTTGAGCTTGAAAGAAGTAAATTTACTTTTCACAGTAGGGAGTAAACATCTGGAACTTGTTAAGCCCAAGAGGTGGTACAGGCTGAAGGGTCAAAGAAGGGTTTAAAGAAATTCTTGCATGACAGATCTGTAGCCAGTTATAAAGAGAAGGGGGGACAGTTCCAACCCTTCCAAGACATCTCTGGGTATTCCTCATCAGAGAGAGAATCTTGGACTGGAGAAATGATAGGAAATGAGTACTCAGAAAATGCCTTCCCACCCCCTAACAAAAGCAGAACCCAGAGAAAGCTGTGATCTAAGAAGAAAAAGAGATGATATTTCCTCTCCACAATCATACAATGTTATCTTGGTTGTAAAGCTCACACTTGACCAAGGTCACTCAGTCGAGTCAGTCACAAATTAAGGAGCAGAATGAGTGTTCTTGCCGTTAGACCAATTACTCTCAAAGAAAAGCCCCAGTGTCATTCTTTACTGAGCTCTTCTATCAATGAGTCCTTGAGTCCTTGGCAGCTTGGCCAAGAAATGTTACAAGTGAGACCTTTCCTCGAAGCCGTCCTTCCCAAGCACTTGAGATCCAACCCTCCCTGGGCCCCTAAAATATCAAAGGGAGAGAGCTGGGCCAGATTTCAGGGAGGTGGCTCGGGCCAGAAGCCTGGGAGAATGGTCTCTTACCTAACTCAGATTTGATCCCATGATTCAGCTGCCTTCTATCTCAAAATGGATGGACAAGCTATGGCAGGGAGGGTGTGTCTAAGTTGGGGAGGAAGGAAGAGAGGTGAGGGGGAAATGGTGGCGGTCATGAAAATGATAATGGCCCACCCATCTTTGGTCTGACCAATGAAAACTGACTTAAGAATAGAATTAAGAAAAATCAACGAGGAAACGCAAAACAATAATGGCTACTCTAAATCAAGATCAGAAATGTGCTCTTGTGCTCCTAGTCTCGTCGGCATTCCCCACAGCTCTTCCTGACTTATTTCCTATGATGTTTTGATGGAGCTAGGAGGAATGTGGGGAGGATGGGGCTGAAGAGCAGTCAACCTTGCAAAATACAGTCCACCTCACCTTCCTTCCTCTCCTCCCTATCCAACAGGGCATTCTGGGGACATACGCCAGGTAACCCGATCCCAAGAAGACATCTCTCTCCACTCCCATGAACCAGGGGATCCAGGGAACTGTGTCAGTCTGTAAATAAAGGCAGGGTCTTATGGACAAGGGGGTGGGAGTGCAGGGAAGAGAAATACAGCCCTCAACCCCCAGGCATGAAATATTTACATAAGAATAAAACGTTTCATTAATTATAAACAGATGTAATTGGCGGCTATTTTCTTTAAATTTCTCCATCAAAGCTCAAGATTTGTAGCACTTTGAACTGGGAGACATCAGTAATTGTGAATGAATATTTTAAATCAGCCTGGGATCTCTGTACAGCAGCATACACCAAATGAACTAAGAAACTGCTCATGTGTGGACATTGCTAATGGAGCTTTTCTTCCTTTTGCTGAGACAGATGGCTGTCTTGACACTGAATATTTCTGGTGAGGCACAAGGGTGCCTCAAACTCCTGGCAGGAGAATACCTGAACACCAAAGGGAATGTGGAGTCACAGACTGGGAGCTAAAGGAACCTTGGGGGGAAGGAGAGATCATCAGGTCTAATCTCATTATTTTACAGATAAGGAAGGTGGGCAGTCAATTTCAATTCAATTCAATAAACATTTATTGAGTGCCTACTGTGTGCCGGATTAGAAGAATGTTCACAAATATTTAGGAGGATGATTATTCAGGTCATCCAGTGTCATCCTGACAGGATGACAGGACAGCCCTTAAAGAGCTTACAATCCAATAAGGGAGATAACATGTAAACAAATACAGAAAGAGAAAAATCAGAGTTACAGAAATAACAGATACAGAGATAAAGGATCAATAAGAAATAATTCAAAGAGAGAAAGCTCTAAAATCAAGTGACTTGTCCAAGATCACATGGTATTAAGGAGTCAAACTTGAATTTGAACTCAGCTCCTTTATTGCTTTATGGTGATAAAAAAAAATCCATAGAAGATATGTTATATAGAAATAACATTTAAGAACATAAAAATTATCCCTCCCTAGGACAGATTTCGTGGGACCTCGAACCGCCCTACAAAGAAAGGTAAGAAAAATATAAAGGACAAACAAGAACAGCAATTGAGTTTTTTCATCCTATAATGAGAAGGTTGGACTAGATAATTTCTAAGGTCTCTGCTAGCTTTATCTAACATTTTACAGTCCATTGGTTCTCTAAAAGATGAGCAGATTTTTGCATCTCATTCCATCTCCAACCTATCTCCCAGTCCTTAAAATAGTAATAATCATAACAATACCTCAGATTATATTTTTTTCCTAAAGTAGATGTTAAATCCAATAGATGTATACATATTTATACAGTTATCTTGTTGCACAAGAAAAATCGGATCAAGAAGGAAAAAAAAAGGGGCATCTGGATGATGCAGTGATAGAGCACCAGCCCAGAAGTCAGGAGGACCTGAGTTCAAATCTAGTCTCAGACACTTAACATTTTCTAGCTGTGTGACCCTGGGCAAGTCGCTTAACCCCAAGTGCCTCAGGGGAAAGAAGGAAGGGGGAAAAAACTGAGAAGGAAAAACAAAATAGTGAAAATGCTATGTTGTGGTCCACTTCCGATTATATTATTGCAAAGCCTACGGATGCGCTTTTGTTGGTTTTCCGCTAATTGCCCACCTAATTCCAAACACCTCTTTGCCTCTTGCTTGGAAATTCCCCTCCTGGAAATCTTAATGTCTGCCTGGGCACATGCATTCAGACAGCAGCAGCATCTGGAAGAAGCCATAGAACAGTGTGGAATCTGGCTGGGATGAAAAACAAATTGCCCGGAGCCCAGGGCAGGCCCCTTATGCCCAACAGTACATGTGGCCCCCGAGGAACAGTTTCCTGGTTCTACATGGCTTTCCTTAAACCCACAGATCCCCAAACCCACACCACAGCCCTTCTGGAGGGATCTGAGAATGACAGAAATTCCTGCCTTGGAGACGCACAAACACATCTCCTTAAATGACCCTGAGAACAAACCTCGAATTCTTTGCTTGGAACTCCTTCCATGGCCTGGTTAAAGAATGAACACAAATATGTATGAGGATGGTTCTTCAGGTCTTCCTGACTGCACAAGCCCCAACTCTCCCAGAATCCTGGAATATGTTCCTTCTGACTTGGGGTTCAGGTCCACACTACTCGGATGAGTGGAGGAAGAAGCTTAGGTTAGAAGAAGGGTCTCTCAGTGTGGTAGGTGAGTCTGGGGGACATATGGGTGGGTGCACAGCCACACTTCAGTTTGAGACAGCAACAATAAGGATGGTTGATACTAAATAGAACTTTTTACATACATTACATCATTTGACCTTTTCAGATGAGCCTGTGGTAGATGCTATTCTTAGATCCATTTCACAGATCAGGAGCTAAAGCTCAGAGAGATTAAGTGACTTTATCTACCATGACAAAGGCAGTATCTGAGGGGGCTGGAAGCAAGGTCTTTGTTACTCTTCAAGGGTAGCCTTCTGGGCACTAAGCTATGATGGAAACATGGCTTCTAGAGGCCCCACTTCTGGCAGGAGATGACAGCACTCACACTAATCTCACCTACATCCCCCTATGTGAAAAACATAACGGGCCCAGAAAAGGTCAAGACTGAGTCAAAAGACCAGAGTGGGAATCTTGGGTCTGATGCTGTGTTTCCATAGATAAGTTACTTAAATTTCCACGATCCTCAGTTTCCTCATCTGTAAAGATGGGAATGAATCTCAGGGCTCCTTACTGAAGCTCTATAGGTTCGATCTTGGAAACGAAGCAATAACTAAGAGAACATTCTCTATGATTTCATTATGGTTCTGGCCCCCACCCAGGTTCTCTCTCTCATAAACTGGCTCGTTTTACTTCTTCCCTAAGGAGGATACTCCATTCCTGAAAACAGCTGAGGCTTCCAATTAATATTTAAACAAAAGTTATCGATTCAATATAATCCTACCATCCCAATCCTTTAAGCCAGTGGTCCTCAAACTTTTTAAATAGGGGCCAGTTCCCGGTCCCTCAGACTGTGGGAGGCCCGACTGATTTGCTTAAGCAAATCAAAAGGAAAATAAATCTTAAATGCAAACATTGTCCTTAAAAATTTCTTATGACAGTTATCAATTTCCTAGAAGGACTCAACCATATAGAACCCATGGCTTGTACCAATTCTTTATCCAAACTGTTTTGTCCCTCCCACAGCAATGGGAAGTCTCGCCCACCAGTCAACCGCAGACACACTGGGCATAAGGGTAGGGTATCAGTAGCATCCACAGCTAGGTATGGGCAAACTTTGGACGGCCTCCAAGCTTTTAGGGTCAGTTCCTAGATGGTTTCTCACCCCAATGTATTGGCTATATCTCAACTTGGCCCGATTGCAGTCCTCCAGCCCAACCCCAGCCTCCAGTTTTTTCACACTTTCAATTTAGACATCCTTCCCTCCCTTGGCTCCAGGCCACAGGAAAGTTTGAGGGGGCTGGATGGAAAAAACATGTGCCCCATCTTGTTGGCTCCTCCTTAGGGAAGGAGGTAGAATCAGCAGAGGCCTATTCCTGAGGGGAAATAGCTGCACCTAAGCAAGGGATTCAGGAGAGAAGTGGGGAGGAGAAACTTGAATCACAAAACTTTTAAGGAAATAAAAGGTATAGATCTTAGCTACCAGCCTGTAACCTGGGTCTTGCTTATGGGGGAGAAAGCAATACTCCTGATAATCTGACTTCCAGACTTGGTTCTGTCTCCATGCAGTGGGCCGTTTTCTCCCCAAAGCCCCCGTTCACTATCTTTCTATACTATATCGTCAGCCCATACTATACTAGGAAATGGGAGTCTTTTCCTGCCAGGATCTTACCTGCTACAGTAATCATGAACATATTCTCTTGACTCTCTCTTTTTCTTCTCATGGAGGGGCGAAGAAAAGGAGGAGTGAATATTGTAGATTTCCCAGCACAGCCTGATATATAGCTAACAACCTTCCTTGTGGGGTCCTTGGAAGAAAAGTCTTTATGCACCTTCAGTCCCTCTAGAAATATGAATTAGGGGCAGCTGGGTGTCTCAGTGGATGGAGCACCAGCCTTGAATTCAGGAGGACCCGAGTTCAAATCTGGTCTCAGACACTTAACATGTCCTAGCTGTGTGACCCTGGGCAAGTCACTTAACCCCAGCCCTTCCCCCCCCAAAAAAAAGAATAAAAATATGAATTATTATCCTCCCACCAACCTCTAGCATATTAACAGCTAACAGGAGACCAGCAAACCTAACTGTGAAACTCCGTGAGAGCAGGAACTTTTACCTTTCTTTGTATCCCTGATGCTTAGCAGAGTGCCTTAAATGTTGACCGACTGGTTAGAGACTTGTTACCGGTTCAGTGAGGCAACACTTTCTAATGACATAACCCCCAAATTCCAACTGCCTAGGTGGAGGTCCGGCTACATTAGTGATAAGTATGAATTGTTTAACACTTTCCAGACAAGCTTCTAAGTGGAATTAGCCTGCTAGTAGTCCTTAGGGGACCTGCTTTAATGAACAGATATAATGATATAATCATCAGAGTCATTTTTTACATGTTATTGGATGCTTCTTAGAACAGGGTCTGGAGCTTTTCAGCATGGGAACTGTAAGGCGTACCGTGAGCTATAACTCCATCTGTCTCTCATTTACCGTCCCCCCAGAACCCCCAAATCTGCGGAGCTGTCAACCACATTAGCTCCGCAAATAAGAGCGTAGTTTCTTGAGGTCAACTCCCCTGGCCCGCCTAGAGTGCCCCGACAAGGTGCCGCTTGCTTAGGGACTCCCTCCAAGTTCTTCACTTTCTCCTCCACCGTTGAATGAAACCGTTGTCTCCATTCCATTAAATTATTAGCTAATTAGCCCTGACGAGGGCTAACAGCGTGGTTTTGCTGGCAGACTGTGAAAAGAAAGCTTCGGCAAGGAAGATCAATGGCATTCCTGTCTGGCTCACACAGAGAGGGTTTCTGGCCGGGAGGTGCACTTGAGTCACGGCTGTGGAAAGACTGGACAGTTTGGGTGAAGGATCAATACAGGAGATGAAGTGGCCCAGGGCTACCGCTTTAGTACCAGAGCAACATGACTGGGGAAAAGGAGCAGGCAGGTTTCAGAAACTCCATCACTGATCCTTCTGTGGTATCTTCCATGGGACTGAGCAGGAGAAAATGACCCAAAGTATTTGCACGGTGTGAGAACTCAGGGAGATATAGAGAAGAGAAGATGGCGTAGGAGATGGGAGAGGTACACTGTAGGGGAGCGGGAGAGTACTGGGCTGAATCAGGAGGGGGGGGTTTAGTCCTGGCAATAACCAACCGGCTGTTTGGGCAAATTACATTCCCACTCTGCACCAATTGGACTGAATGATGCTGAAAGGTCCTGCACATCTGAAGGGGAATGATATAAAAGGTAGGCAGGAGATTCTATTCAATTCAACAGAAACTGATTAAACATCTGCTACGTGTTGGGCACTGTACTAGACACTAAGGGCTCAAAGCAAATGAAATAGTTCCTGCCCTTAAAGGGCTTATATTCCAAATAGGGAAACAACAGGTATAAAGAGAAGTAAAAAAAAAAGTTTTTGGTGGGCGGTAGAGGGGGTGAAGGGATTTGAGGTGAGCCTTAGAGGAGTCTAGGAATTCTAAAAATTGGAGGTGAGAGAAGGGTATGCATTCCGGGTTCAGTGACTAGAGTAGGGCCACACAGCTAGCAAGCATCTGAGACAGATCCAAACTCAGCTTTCCTGATTCCAGCCCATTTTCCAGAAGAAGGAACTGAGGCAAACAGAATTAAGTGACTTGCTTAGAGTCACACACCCAGTTGGTATCAGAGTTAGATTCTAATCCTGTGATACCTAGCTGCCCAGCAACAATAGCTGGAGGCAATAAATCCTGCAACAAGGGAGAGACAACAAGGTCAGGATTACTCTACAGGAGCAGGAACTTGGCCGCTGGGAAGAGGGTGAATCAGAGGAGGATGAGTTGAGGAGTAGGGGAGATCAGTCAGGAGGTTATTTCAGAAGTCCACCAGTCAATCAATCAATTCATACTTTATTTGTATCAGCCGCGAGGTCAGAATTGAAATCCAAAAATTAAACAGTTAACTGCCTACAAGGAGCTTCCATTCTACTGAGGAGAATAGAACATACAAAGGTGAGCAGTGACAAAGACTTGAAGAATAACAGCTGGAAATTCAGATGGGGATGGGGGGGATAGAACCCTTCAAAATAGGAACCACAAAGTGGTTCCCCTTAGTCCAACTCTTCCCAACGTGAGAGAGGCAGGGGAAAGGGAGTAATAATAATAAAACAGTATGTATAGTCACATTATACTGAGGGCATACTGCTGTGTAAATTTTTTATTTTTTTCCCTGAGGCTGGGGTTAAGTGACTTGCCCAGGGTCACACAGCTCGGAAGTGTTAAGTGTCTGAGACCAGATTCGAACTCGGGTCCTCTTGAATTCAGGGCTGGGGCTCTGACCACTGCACCACCCAGCTGCCTCCTACTCTGTAAATTCAACCTAATCTTCCAGACTGAGCTCTCTCACTTCCTCCAGAGGCCTTCTCTGACCCATTCTGAACTTTCTCTTCTTCCTCTTGTACCTTCCAATTTAGCATTAATTACTCCCTTTAAAAAAAAATTCTCTCCCCCCTCAGTCTCTTCCCACCCCCAATGCTCAACCTATCAGCTTCTGAAGACATCATTCACTAACACTTTTTCTGATTCCTCTCAATTTCCACCAGAGAAGTTAACACAGAAGATTTCCAATAAACATTGACTTACACACACACACAAGAAGTGAAAACAAAAACCAATGAACAAACTCCAGGTTTAAAAGGAAAGGAACTAGAGCGCTCCATCTGCACCTGCACTCAGCAGCCTGTATGGTCTGAGGGCAGAGAACTGGAACCGGGACCAGAGAATCTCAGTTCGGATGCCAGCTCTGCCCTCGGAGAAGTCTCATTCTGGGGCTCCTCCGCTGCTCAGGTCGGAAAGCTCCGAGGAGACAGGCCGGCCGTGAGCTCCACAGGGAATCTCAAGGCGGGTGGGGTTCCTGGTGACTTTTGGACTCTGTAAGTGATTAACACCCGTGTCAACACAGGTCACCCTCACCCAGCTGAGCAAAGAGATAAAAGATCATAGAATTCTCCAGAAAGGACCTCCAAGATTATCTGCCCTCGTCCTGCAGCCCAGGTTCAATGGGTACGCTTTTTACTGTATGAGTTACTCCCTATGATCCTTCCTCAAAGGTTCTCCTGCAAATCTGCGCTAAGGGAGGCAGTAGTGGGAAGAATGATGAATTTGCAATCATAGAACACGATCAGATGATTCAGAGGCCAATAGCCTCACTACACATGGGGAAAGCAAAGCCCGGAGAGATTAAGTTGCTGCTTCATAGGTGGTAAGTGTCAGGATTTGAAGCCAGGTCTTCTGATTTCAAAATCAGCATTTTTTCCTGCTCTCCAGTACTGGTCCAAATTCAGACATCATTTCACCTCAGGGTCTCTGTTCTCTCGTTTATAAAAAGGACCTTGCCCCACCCCTCGGTGGGCTGCTGTGGCACCATGTAATTATGGGACTCGCCATGGTGGCTCTGGCGTGGCTTTTTTTTGTGCGAGCAGGTCTCTTCAGGTAAACTGTAAACTCCTCAAGGACAGGGAGTGTGTGTGTGTGAGACAGAGAGACACAGAGAGAGGGAGAAAGAAAAAGAGGGAGAGAAGAAGGGAAGGATGAGAGAAGAAGAAGGAAGAGGGAGGAAAGGGAGGAGAAAGAGACACAGACAGACAGGGAGGAAGACAGAGAGAGGGAGGGAAAAAGGAAGGAAAGAAGGAAGAGAGAAAGGGGGGACAGAGAGAGAAGGAAAAAGGGAGGGAGAAAAAAGAGGGAGAGAGAAAAGGAGGAAAAGCGAGAGAAAGAGAGGGAAGGAAACAGAGAGGGAGAAAGAAAGGAGAGAGAGAGAGAAAAGTCCTGTTTAAAAAGGCAGAAGCCTTAAATGATCCTATCATTAACTTGCTGTGTGACCCTAGAGTCGCCCATTTTTGTGGGCTGACCTCAGTTTTCCTCATCTATAAAAAGGAACCAGGCTGGGCAGCACCACAACTCTTTTCCAGTTCTGAATTTCCATACATTAGATTTCTAGGATCCTCCACTGCGCCAGGCACCAAGGAGGGATGCGATAAACCCTTGGTTTTCACAATGCCCATCCTGGGCACCCACACTGGGCCAAACTATCCTCCCCACTCCCTGGCTGAGCAAGGGGAGAAGCGGGCACGCCTTTCCCTTTGCAGCCTGCATTTCCCAAGCTGCTCTCTGGGTATACAAGGCCCCTTTATTCCTAGTCCTACTCAGACATGCTGACCACCAGACCTGCCCCCTGCCAACCCTCCAGCCTGTCCCGGTGGCCCGGCCAATATCCTGAGAAAGGAGTGTGACTTTGTGGCACTGAACCGGGATGTACAGACACAGGGAGGAACCTCTGTTACCTCATGGGAGAAAAAGTACCCGGGGAAAGGAGGGTTGGTTGGGACCTGAGTAACAAAGCCTTGCCGCTCCTTTCCCTCCCTAACCTGACCTTTTCTTTCCAAACCTCGTGGGAGTTTTCCATCCAGGAGATTTGCACAGACCACTCCCTGGGAGGACAGGAATCCCTACCTGCCCTCCTTGGGTCTGCCTTCAACTTTCTTCAAGGCTTAGCTAATCTCCAAGTTACCGGAGCTCTTTCCGTCTCCAAACACCTCCTACTATTTTTTTCTGTGTAATTTTCACATGTCTCTCATTTCTAGTCTGGGTGGAACATAAACCCCCTGAGAGCTAGCACTGCTCTCAGGACAGCGCCTAACCCCTAATATGTGATTAATAAATCTTTGCTGAATCGAATTACCCTCCTTGACAAATAGAGAAGGGGGAAGATGTTCATAATAATAACAACAATAATAGCTAATTTTTATAGAACATATATACATATACATATATATACATACACACATACATATATGGAGCAAGAAAGAACTATTTCAAACTAATTGGTTATTTTATATATTTTATTAGATGCATTCAGAAGCATTATTCCGAGGAGGGGTCCATAGCTTTTACCAGATTGCCAAAGGAAATTATGACATAAGTCAAGAATCTCTTCTCTAATGTATTAATAATAAATGATTAATTAATAAAAAAATACAAAGTGAGTGTGAAAAAAATAACTAGGATTTACATAGTGCTTTAAAGTTCCCAAGGCATCATATGTGAGCCTCCCAGCAATCCTTCTGATGTCTGTTGATAATTGTAAAATTCATAATAAAAAAGGAAAATTAAAGAGGAAAAAAAAAAAAAGAACCTTTTCTCTAACAGAAAATATGTTCATTTCCCGTCCCCTCTGTCCCCCAGCTCAGAAAACTGTCTCAAGTTTCAGAGAATAGGGTTTTCTAACCAGATTGAAGGCAGAAAGAAGCTCTTTCCCTTGGTATCCTCTAATTAATGAGCTCTACTTAAACAAGGGCATGGAAAATGGCAGAAAGAATGAATGATTGGCTTTTGCCTGGCTTTAATAATTACGGCATTCTTACCTGGGTGAGATCTTACAGGTTTTCTTGGGTAGAGTCAGGCCTCCCGACAATTTTTCCACGGAAAGAGTGGGAGTCAAATTCGGATTGCCCTCCCCCATGTTCCCAGAGTGGCTTCCCATCCCCTGGACCCAGGCCCCGAGGGCAGAACTGGACAGATCTGCCAGCCCCAAGACCATAGGTGCGGTTTTGGGGAGGGGAGAGAGGAGGAAGGAGAAGGGGAACTAGGCAGATGTGCATAGTCAACACCTTTTTATTATTTTTCCTTAAGTTCTAAATAACAATGACCAAAGTTGGCCCTCTCTCTCAGGGGATGGGGCGTGGAGGAGGAAAGTGAGAAGGGGAGAGCTGTCTGGCAACTATGCAATTCAGATTAGAAAATGCTGATGCTACATCTGTCTCATGAGTGGTTAAAAATAACCACCCCTCATCCCTTCCATGTATCTTTATCTTCCCCCACACCCCTTCCAAGGGCACTACTGGGCAGGACACCACCCTTGTTTGTCCCGATGCCCCTGCTCCCGGCACCAAAGCCACAGTTTCTCCTGCCCAGAACCTGGGGCTAAGCTCTATTTTCACTGACAGCATTCTCCTCAGAATCTAAAAACACTATGAACAAAAACAAAGACTCTCAGAGCTGGACTTCAGAGACTCTCCTTTGGTTACCTGATATGGGTTCATCCAGTCCCTTCATATTTTAATAATAAAAAAGGAAGAGAAGGGCAGGGAAATTAAGTTATCCATTAAAAAGCAACAAATTAATAGCCGAGCTGTGATACGTCCAGCAGCCCTTCTGTTATAGTCTGTTAGAAGGGGCAAAAAGCAAACAGATGATCCTGCCTTTGCTGTTACCTCTTTTGTGGATTACTAGACAAATGCAAAGTCCTGAACAGTACTAATGGTCCCCTTCAGGATGAGCTGCTTTTCCTCTCCAAAGAGTATGTCGCTTATGAAGGCCCTGTTTCAAGACCAAGGACCTTGGGTCAAAGGCAGAGAGAGAGAGGTAGATTTAATCCTGTAATCTAGCAATCCAATCAGTCTCTCTCCAGGGATCTGATTCCATTTGCTAACTCTGATGGAAGGCCTGCCCCTTTTCCTTCCTTTACCTGGAGTCTAGAATCCAGACCTCAAATTTTTTGATGAATCTCAAATCACTGGATTTTGGAGCCAGGAGTCCAAGATCTTCCTTCTACAGAAGCGCAGAGAGGGAAGAAGTGGCAGGACCTCCATGATTTCCTACCTCCCAGCCTACCACTAGGCTGTCACTCATGAGCCCCAAAGTATACCATCCACTTTGTCTTATGCAAGATCACGGATTCGGGTCTCTTCTCTCTCAAGCTTGCCCTGGAATCTAGCAGATTGGAAGCCCTAAATCACTTGGGATCCAGACGTCCACTCAGAGTTCACAGACTCCCAAATTCTACAGAAGAGGGAATTAAGAAGTGATAGGGAACCCCTAGGAGGAGTGATTTTCACAGAGTAAAATAAATGGCAAGGCTGGGATTAGAAATTGGGTCTCCAGACTCAGGGGCCTGAGCTTTTAAATCTTCACAGACACACAATACCACAAAGACCTCAGAGGCAAACAGTTGAATAAAGACCTTGACAGGCAACACGACCATTAACGAAGCCAAAACAGTACTTAGGGCTCTTCATTCAGCACATTAAAAATAACCCCCCAAATTAATGTTCCCACCCCAGCGCAGAGGAGATAATCAGCAATTTGTCTGCTCTCATCCTCACAACTTCCCGACTTGACTGCTAAAAAACGCTCAGTAGAATTCCATAGGCTAAAAGGAAAAAAAGTCCGCTCTTTCTCCACCCCTCCCTCTGCCCTCATCCCCCCTGGACCCCCTTCCAAGCTTCGAAGGCTCCCCACCCAGCACCGGAAGGCCAGGGAGGGAGGAAGGACAATTGGGGCCACACCCAGGCCAGGGCAGGAAACCCCAGAGAGGAAGAGGCCAGGAGAACGCCACCATCACCGAACTCTGTTCTATTTCTTCCAAGTCGGAGGTTCTTGCTCCCCACACCACCCCCCAACAACTCCCACTCCCCACTTTGTTGACAACCAGGAATCTGTATTCTACTCCAAAGCCTTGTTAACCACTGACCCATCATGGTGACTGTATATATCAGAGATGAATAGTTGGAGGGGAACTTGGAGCTCAGTTAGTCCAGTGGGTCTCAAGCTTTTAGGCTTAAGACCCTTTAAAATTATCAAAATATTAAAATTATTGAAAACCTCCTCATTGCCATTCCTGGCAAAGAACTTTCAACTAATGTGGGTTGTATCTATCAATATTTAGTGCATTCAACATTAATACATCTTAGTATTATCATGAAAATATTTTTAATCTCTCAGATCCCCGAAAGGGTCTCAGGTACCCCCAGCTCATCCGTGGAGAACCACTGACCTAGTGGCTGCAACTTCTTAAGGACAGGGACCACACCTTCTACTGCCTTCCCAGAACTTAGTAGGTGCTTAATGAATTGAATTAGATAATTAGCATCATATACCTGACCATTATCAAAGCCTGCTAAAATTTCTTCTTCCCCTTCCTATCCATCTGTCCCATCATCACCAGATTCATCTTCCTAAGACACTGCTTCGTTCATAAAACCAAAAAAATTTTAATGGCATCCTGCTGCCTAACAAATATGGCCCAAATTCCTTAGCCTGGCATTCAAAGCCTTCCATAACTTTGCCCCAATCTAGAATGTAAAGTTAAAGGGACCTAGTCCAAACCCCTCATTTAATAGATGAGGAAATTCAGTTCCAGAGTCCCTCCTCCCTCCTCCTGCACTACTCAGATACATTTATCTAATGTGCTAGCTGAGCTGAACTAATTGATGTTCTTAAAACATTTTTCTACTTCCTATCTCCAAGTCTTTCTTATGCAGTTCTCTCTCAGCCTGCTGAAATCCTTCAAGGCCCAGCTCAAATGTCACCTCATCCAAGAGACCTGCCAGCTAAAAAAGATGTTCCCTTTCTTAGAATACTTTCTCAGTGCCATTTTCATGGCACATCATCTATCCTTATATTGCTGTTACTTGTGTATGTCTCATCTGTGGTATTTGTGGGAAGATGGTTGAATTTAAGCTCAGAACTGAGCTAAAATACCAGCTCTGTTATTTATGACCTGTGTGATCCCCAGCAAGCTGAGTTTCCCCATTTATAAAACGGAGTGGTAATTTTATTTTTAATAATGTAATTTAATAAAATAATTATTTTTATAATTTTAGGCAAAATTATAAAATGGACTAGATGGGCTCTCAATTCTCTTCCAAATCTATCTCCATAATCTCATGATCTTCCCTCCTAGATTGTAAACTTTTATGGGTTGAGACTAACTTTATTTATCATGGCGTCCCCCCAGATGCTAAGAACAATACCTTCCACATATGAGGTCTTTACTTAGTAAGTGATTACTGAAAGAACGAGTGAAGGAATGAATGGGACCTCACACTGGAAACCAGAGAATGAACCCAAGCTTGTTCTGCCCAGCGTATCTACCTGGTGGTAGTTTATTAGAGCAGCCCTCCCCGAAATCACATAAACATGACCTGTGAAGGGCCACCTGTATCATTTAATGGCTGTGCTCATCTAGACTGAGACACTGAGTTAGACTTGTGGCAGAAGCACCTGTTACCACAGCCCTGGGATTGCTTTCATTATTGGTGAGGGAGAAGGTCCAGAATATTCATAATCACACTTCTTCTCAACTATTAAATGGTACCAGGTGGAAATGGCCTCTTTAAAAGGTCTTCCTCCCTCCCTCCCTCCCTCCCTCTTTCTTTTTTTTCTTTCCTTCTTTTCTTTCTTTCTTTCCTTCTTTTCTTTCTTTCTTTCTTTCTTTCTTTCTTTCTTTCTTTCTCTTTCTTTCTTTCTTTCTTTCTTTCTTTCTTTCTTTCTTTCTTTCTTTCTTTCTTTCTTTCTTTCTTTCTTTCCCTCCCTCCCTCCCTCCCTCCCTCCCTTCCTTCCTTCCTTCCTTCTTTCTTTCTTCCTTCCTTCTTTCTTTCTTTCTTTCTTTCTTTCTTTCTTTCTTTCTTTCTTTCTTTCTTTCTTTCTTTCTTTCTTTCTTTCTTTCTTTCTTTCTTTCTTTCTTTCTTTCTTTCCTTTCTTTCTTTCCCTCCCTCCCTTTCTTTCTTTCTTTCTTCCATTATAGCTAGCAGCTACCTCTCAAGGTTGTTGTGAGGAACAAATGAAATATATTTGGCACATAGTAGGTACTAAATAAATGTTTATTCCGTTCTCCCTTCATCAAAGGATTATCAGGAATCTAGGGGGTAGGGTCAAGGTTTAGATAAGACACAGTCTTTGCCTTTCTAGACTTTGGGAAGCAGCTCCCAGCAGCCAGGAGCCCTTTAATGCAGTGATGTAATGTTGTACATTATCTATTTGGTATGACAGCAATCTTACTCCACCTCTCCCGTGAGAGTATAGGCTCCACAAGGGTAAGGATCACATGGTAGCTAACCTCTGTATTTCCAGGGGTTGCTTTAGACTCACCGGATCAATACACACTAAAAGCTCAATATTTTCCATTTTTCTCCCTGCACCCTCTCTCTACTCCACGCTCTTCCAAGGACATGCTCACAACCTCGGTGAGACAGAACTTAAGCTTAGTTGTGTCTACTCCCCACGGGCAGCGGTTCTCCTTGCTGCTGACCCCTGGCACTCCGGCTAAAAGCTCTGACCAGCCTCTACTTTAGCTCCTTCTGACAATCAGCTCCCTACTCATCATTCACCACTCACCCCCTCCCCTTGCACTTCAGTGTGGCCTTGGGGGCCCTATTGAGGTTAAATTTCAGAGGCCATTGAAGTTGAGCCAGGTAGAGCTGGAAGTGGGGTCTGTCCATCTGGTTCCTGCCACTTATGCCCCAGATTATCTCTCCTCCACCCCCTTCCCTTCCCAAGCCCTAAGAACAAAGCACTCTGGGAAGATTGAGATACAAGCTGGGGCCACCAAAGAAGGTGGGGGAGGGAGGGGAGAAATCCAATTCTCCTAGACGGCTTCATCCTCCAGTGTACCCTGCAGCCTTTGACCCACACCGAGTGTTCGGCAAGAAACTGAGGAGCAGAAAGCTTCCAACATGTGTGTTATCTCTTCCAGCTACTTATTCATCTCTTAAGATATGGAGACCCTGACCCCTTCATGCAAACCCATAGATCACATCCCTGTGCCTACATGAAACACTCCTCCTCCTCCCTTCTTCTTACAATCATTATCATCATCATTCCAAAGCTAGCACAAAGTGCTGTAAACTCAGGAAAGCACTTTACAAACATTATCTTACCAGTGGCTCTTGGGGCAAGAAAGGTCATGGATCCCCTGACACAAACACCCAGGTACACATTCTCATGGTTGGCTCTGTTAAAACTGGAAAAAAATCTCCACGATCACAAAGTCTAATCCTTCATTTTATTTATAGATGTGGAAACTGAGGCTGAGGTGATTTATCTAAAATTGCATGATTCAGTTTTTAAAACATCTTTATAACAGCCTGCAGTCTTCATCCAAGGGGATGCCCCCAAATCACTGGCTCTCTAGGATCGCTAATGGAGAGATGGAGACCATTGAGGTCGTCTCATGCAATCCTTCTATTTTACAGTTGAAGAAAGAGTCAGGGAGTCCAGAGGCTCATATAAAATAGTTAATCATGGCTTTTGGAATCCTACAGCACCACAGTGAGTCCACTTCACTTACATGCAGAAAGGAGGAGAAAAGATAAGAACGCCAATTTTTATTTCTAGGCTCATTTTGGGATCAAGGAATAGACTGGATTCTAGAAACTCACTGGAGTGATTCAGTAAAGGAAGGAGCCTTATCCATTTGGGGTAAGGAATTCCTACTTAACTGTGGAAGAAGGGGAGAAATATGGGCCTCAAAAATTCAGCAGCTACAAATCTCAAATCAGTCCGTTAAAGTCAAAAGTGGCTTAACAGGGGGCACCTAGGTGCGCAGTGGATAGAGCACCAGCCCTGAATTCAGGAGGACCTGAGTTCAAATCTGGTCTCAGACACTTAATACTTCCTAGCCGGGTGACCCTGGGCAAGTCACTTAACCCCAGCCTGAAGGGGGGAGGGGGGAGAGAAAGAAAGTGGCTTAACCAAGCAATTACAGTCATAACTGATGTTGCCCATTTGGTGAGTCCATGAATCAATCAATCAACAAGCCTGCATTTATTAAGCACCTACTATGTGCCAGGAACTGTGATATATGTTGAGGATATAAAGATCCAAAATAATAATAATCCCTGGCCTTAGGAAGCTTGCATTCTATGGGAGGAGACATGCACATGAAAACATACAATAAAAATTCAAGGCAAAAAAAAATTTATTTTATGAGTGGGACAGGGGATAGGAAAGTTTTCATTTAGAAGGTGTCACCTGAACAGAGTTTGGGAGGAAATGAGGAATTGTAGACAGATGTCAAGGCAAGTAGGCAATGCCTTCCCAACATAGTTCCTAACTCATCCTAAGAGCTTAATAAGTGCTTGTTGACTGACTGACTGACACGCTTTCCAAGCATGGATGCCATGTATGTGGAACAACCGGGCAGCCCAGCTTCCTGTGATCTACTCAGTTGGGGCCGGGATGGTAAGACCTTTAAAGATAAACCAAAGTGTTTATTGAGTAAGGGAGAGACCCGATCAGAGCTTCCCTTTAGGAAAATCACGTTGGCATTTTCCCTAGTAGAATCTGCCTACTTCCTTGTGGGTCCCTGGGCAAGCTGGAGAAATGCAGAAAGGCCATCTCAGAGTGATATGAAAGCCCCTCTCCAAAGGGGAGGGGCCCAGGCTGGGGGACTCTGGGAAACATCCCCACCTCCCATCCCCATCCCTCCTGGGAGGGAACCTTACTCCCCACCCCACCCCTGCTCCTGGGCCACTGGGAATCCAGCCTTGTGCACTGGAGATTTTAGCTCACAGCACAGTCAGCTGGGACCTAATCACGAGAGAAATGGAAATGAAAGGTTTAGCTACTTGTGCACGTGCTAAAGCCCACTAGTAGAATGTAAGCTTCTGGAGGGCAGGGTCTACTTCACTCTTTGTGTCCCAGTTCCCGGCCCATAGCAGGTACTTGATAAATGCTCAGTGAATGAGTGTCCCTCACATTTACCCCACAAGCACTATACAGCTGACCCTCGCAATAATCTAGTCTGGCCAGTCTAACCGTTCCTATTCTCAGGTGGAGAAACCGAGGTCCAGGGAGGTTGCGGCTTACTTAAAGTCCCTCAGGCTAGAATCCCCGGGGGCCAAGCTTTTACCCCGGATCTGGGCTGAGTCCTGAGCCACCGGGAAGGTTCATCTGGGCAAGGGGAGTGGTGGTGAAGGGGCTGAGGGAGGGACAGAGTTCTGTGAAGAAAGGGGAAAAAAGCGAGCCAAGACCCTGAGGTCAGGCTTCCTGTCCCAAGACAGGCGAGATTCCTGGCTCCGTGTCCCATGGGAAGCTGTGGAAGCCTCAGCCCTTGGGAAACATTAAACCAGAGCTAGACAAAGCCTTTGGAGAGCGCTGGGCAGGGCTTCCTGCCCTGGCCTGAGCCAGCCGAGATGACCTGCTGGGCCCCTTCCACGATTCCGGGACAGGATCAGGTTTCTGCCTCATCTCGGCCTAGGATGTACACTCCCTGGCCCAGCCTATTCCTCCGGCCCGCTCCCCTCCCCCTCCAGCCCCTCCTCCTTCTTCCTTGTTAATTTTTTCCTCCCTTTTCCAATCCAATGCCTATAATGTGCTATTTGTGGCTTCCTGCCCAGCGTGGGACCTGACCCCAGCCAATTAAGGGGAATGGGGAGTGGGTTATGAGATTCTTCCAATTGCCACCTCTCCTGCAGCCCTAAAATTTTAAACAAGGATTGAGCTTCAGGGGGTGGGGGAACATCCATCTGGTTCCTGAGGAGTCCCTGCCTGACCTGGGAGAGCAGGGGCAAGGAGCCCATCAGTCTGCAAGGCAGGCTTCTGCCGGCTGTCCCCACCCTGCTCTCTGACTCCTGACCTTTCTATTGCTTAGGAGAAGCAGACAAAAGAAGTCTTCTGCAGGACCCAAACTGCACATTTCCATCGCTCTTGTGACAGATGAGCTCCAGCCAGCCAGAGCACTGGGAAACAGTTGGTTTTCCTTTGTGGCCCAGCTTTCCTTCACTCTGCAAAGACCCTCCCTGCAAGCATGCAATGCCTTCCCAACAGAGTTCCTCGCTTGTCTAAGAGCTTAATAAACACTTGCTGACCGACTGACTGACTGACCGATTCTTTTCCTCTCCCCTCCATTCAGAAATGAGTTCTGTAAAGGCTCAGTCCTGCATAACTGAATGATGATCCAGACTTCAGAGGTCATTTAGTCCGATTCTCTCATTTCTCAGATGAGGAAACTGAGGTTTAAGGAAATCAAAGTCACTTGCCCAGGCTCACAGAGGATTCTTTTCCCTATGGGAACATTTGTCTGGTCTCTCCCGGTGGAATGAAAATATTTAGAGCCAAAAATGACCTTATATGTCATCTACTTGAGCCTCTTTGGAGTGTCTGACAGATAAGAGACATAAGGAGGCTTGGAAGCTGTAATATTTATCCCAAGCCACATCGTACAGAACTGGATTGGAACCCGGGGCTGACCCTTTGCCCCTACCAAAGGGGTATCGGTAAGCAGGAGAGGGAAGCATGGTTTGGGAGCCTTGGGCTCTTCCTGGGGCCCACCACATGAGAGAGAACCTCCCTGGCTGGGGACAGCATCATCATCACTTTGCAGAAACCATAACTGGTTCCTTCCCTAAACTGGTACAGAAAGGGAAGGCTGAGAGGCAGGTGAGCACAGCAGTCATGCAATCAAACACTTGGGGCAGCTGGGCAATGCACTATTTAAAAACATCAGAGCCCAGAGTCAGGAAGCCCTGATAAATGTTTGCCTCAGTTTCCTTATCTGTTAAATAAACTGGGGAACGAAATGGCCAATCACTCATAGCGTCACAGAAAGTTGGTCATGACTGAAAAGATAGAGGAGCAACAAATAAGGCAGTTTAAAGACAAACTCCTCCACTATTTTACTAATAAACAAGACTGCCTTCTACTAGATGGTGGCTGCAAAGAGCTCTTCCCTCCCTAAACTGCTTCTCCTTGGGATTTCCCTCCTTCCTTTACAAAGATGCCCTGTTCAGACCAGCCCATCCTAGTACCAAGTTTCATGACTGTCCCTCTGCTCGTCCCCAGGTTTCCCCCATCCCTGCTCTGCTTCTCATCCCAGAACCCCAAGTTCTGTGACAAAATGCACAGTGGGGTGCCCCAGAGCCTGGCTTTTTCTTTGAAATACAGAGGATTTTTACGACCATCTTCTGTTTGCCCCAAGATGCTTTGTCTTCCCCTACTGAGTCTGAGGCACAAAGGAAGATTCTATGTGTGGGGAGGAAAGGAGGGAGTTGAGAAGGAAGCCGTTTTCCCCCAACCATTGTTGTCTAGTAATAAAAATCCTTAGAAAACCTCAAAGGCTTGTGTTCTGGCTTCAGGGACGGGAGCCCAGGGGAGAAGGGGGAAGACTGGGTTTTGTTCTGTATCGGGTCTGGGTGGGAGAGACTCCCAGGTCAGAAGCCACAGGTAGAGATTGTGAGAATAGATGGAGGCAGGGCACTCCTGGAGTTAAAGAAAGAGGCTGAGAAGGGAGATCCAAACAGAAGAAGGGCTTATAGAGGCAAACTCCTGGGACACTACAAGTCAAATAGGGTTTGGGGGGTTGGTCTGAAAACATCACCTCTGTGGTCCTGGATGGCGCTCACACAGCAGTTCCCATTTATAGAAAGCTTTCAAGTTTGCCAAGTATTTCATACTATTCATTTCATCTTCTCTTCAGCCCTATGGAGTAGGTGCTGATATCCCTATTTTTACAGATAAGGAAACTGAGTCTAAGAAAAGTGACTCATTAATTCAGGGTCACCCAATGGTAGGCATCTGAATTGCATCTTCCTAAATCCACAGTCCAGTGCACGCTGTCTCTCAAATTACACGCTGGATTTTGTAATTTTGTCTTTCCTGAATTCACATCTCAAGGAGGTAGGTTACTTGTGTTCTAAAATTTATACTGAATCTTCCTAACGAGAGGTAGTGTGGCAGAGCAGTTGAAGACATAGATCCAAATCTTGCTTTAGTTCCTTTAATCCTGTCCAGAGAATATTTGTATATATTTGTTTGATTTTTGTCCCTCCCATTAAATTAAATTAACATATAATTATATTACATATTATAAATATTATATTTAATTATATTATTTTATGATATTATATTTAAGATTTAAATATTAAATATTACATAAATTAGATAAATCCTTGGGGGCAATGGGAGCAAAGACTGTACCTCGCCCCCTTTTTATATCCCCATCACTTGGCAAAGTGTCTGGCACATACTATAAATATTTGACTGACTGCCTTCTCAGGCTCTAGACAACTCTCTTAAGGCTATAAAGTTGCAAAGAAAGTTGAACCCCCCTTAGTAGCAGGGAATCCCAGAAATCATGTGTCCAATACCTATCCCTAATAAAGGTAATTTCAACATTTATTCAGGGTGTCCCAAAAATCTTAGTTTGGTATGTATAGCCTTATAAGAAGACTTTTAGGACATTCAATATAGCAATTTAAAGTTTGCAAAAATTATCATCTATTTTAGTTTCACAATAACACTATGAAGTAAGTATTAAAGGTACTAGCCCCAAACTAAGGCTCAGAAATTTTTAGTGACTTGCCCATAGCTACACATTGGAGCCTGTCTTTGTAAGCCCAGCATTCCATCCACAATACTAGGCTGCCTTGACCTTATTATTATGGGCTAAACAAACCAGTATGAGACATTTCATAGGTTCACGTTACTTAAATTTTGGGAAAAAAAAACAAGCAGCTTCCTTTTACAAATAAGAAAAATGAAGCTAAGAGTAAGACCTACCCAATATCATGCATGTAAAAAACCATCAAAGCCAAAAGAGGATCAAAGATCCCTTGAATTAATTCAACACATATTAAGCTCCAATTGTATACTAACTATAACAGAGAAAGGGTAAAATAGAAAAGTTTAGCTAAAATACTGTTCTTATTATGGGGCTTCCTGGCAGTTAATAATTGTGGATCAAAAAAAGAATTTACCGAGCTCCTGCTTCTTACTAAGCCTTATGGGAATATAAGATGATCTGATGTCTGGAGCTCACAATCTAGATGGAGAGAAAAGAACCATCTCCTGAGCAAAGAATTTCAGAATGATGAAATGTTGAACTGTGACATCCCAGTTTGGCTTCCAAGGGGATTCTGGGGAGGGAAAAACTAGCACATATCCATACCTTTTTTCTCCCTTCCTCCTGAAGGAAAGCAGATGCCTTCTGGGAATGCTCTGGACATTTGTGTGACCTTAGTTTGAGAAATCTCCCCTCTCTGGCCTTAGATTTCCTCAAGCTTAGGGATGATTGAATTGAGCTAAATGTTTTGTATAAAAACTCTCAAATTCTAAGGTTTTTTGATTTATTTACACATGAGTACTTTTTATGTGCAGGCACTGCTTCAATGCATTATATATAAATTCAAATTAAAAATTTTTTGTTGACTTTGGAGATACAAAGGGGAAAATATGATAGTGCTTGCCATCCAACTTATATTTTATCAGAGGGGATAAAACATGAACTCAAATAAATATAATAATGCTAGATAGAATAAGATGACAAAGGAGAAATCCAGATAGAATACTAGAGGAACGTTTGAGGAAGGAGGGCATTAGGGAAAGCCGCATAGGAAAGATGACATCTGAGTGGGAATTCATAGAAGAAAAACATTCTAAAATAAGTGGGAGAAGGAGAATTGTGGGAAGGAAGAGATTTGTCTGTGGAGACAGAGACTTCTGAAGGACTCCTAATTTTGGCTGACAGTCTCCATCCTTCATATGCTAGGTACCATCTACTGATGGGAGAATGGGATCAGTTCTGCAGGGAACATTTAATTTTGTGTCTGACTTGGGTAAGAGACTGAAGAACTACAGCTCAGTATCAATAGAATGAGTCTATTTAAGGCAATGCGCCTTTCTTAGAAACAAGACCCTTTTCAGATCTTCAAATTTATTTTTTATCTAATCAGCATCAAGGCCTCAGTTTCCCCATCCCTAAGATGAGAAGATGAGAATGATAGAGAATCTCTCTTCCAATCAGTCTCTCTCTCTCTCTCTCTCTCTCTCTCTCTCTCTCTCTCTCTCTCTCTCTCTCTCTCTCTCTCTCTTTTCATATCAGAGCTGAGAAGTCAGTGTTTTCCAACTCTAACTGGGCTAAACTGCTTACTTGACAAATAGAAAAGAGGCCCACGTGATTGGCTAAGGTTTCGTTCAGTTCATACACACACACACACACACACACACACACACACACACACACAGAGGTCATGTGGCAGGGAGGAATCAGATTTCTGTGGCTTTGAAGGATGACTGAAAGGGGCTGCCTTTCCTCACCCAGAAAAATGTCTTCTCCAAACACTTGTTTCCCACTTCCTGAATGAGACAGACATGGAGGACTATCAAGCAAAAAAATAAATGAGAGAGACAAATATATGTACACACACACATACACACACGTGTTCAAGGGACTGTGTCTTTTTTCTATCCTCTTGAGAGAAGGCAGATGCTTTCTGGGAAAGCCCAGACACGACTGCCCCCTCATTCCTGTCGATTACCAAGCGGGGAGAATATAGGACATTAGAGCTGAAATAGCCATATTTGCTCCACTGCCTTCACTTGACAGAAGAGGAAAAAGAGGGCCAGAACAAGGAAGTGATGAGCCGGTCACCCAGAAGAGAGTGAGTGGTAGATTCAGGCTTAAAATTGTTTAGCTTCTTGATGCCCGAGATAGGGCTCTTGTTATTCCCACACTGGCAAAGGGAAGAAGGGACAGGCAGGTCCCCTGGATTTGGGGGGACTTTGGATTCAACCCTAGCAGGAAGCTCATGTGGCCCCGATTCTCAGTAGTGGAGGGAGGATAGAACGGAGCTAAGTAAAATGGTCAATGAGCCAAAGAAAAGTGGGGGGACCATCCCCTCTCAGCAACCCCCCAAGCTTATGAGGCTCTGATGTAGGTCCTCAGGTCAGGGAGGAGTAGGGCAGAAAGCAGGGGCCTACTGAGCCTGGAAATCTGGGCCTATCCTTAGTAAGATGTGTGATGTTGGGCAAATCGATTCATCTATTTCCCCTCTTGTTAAAATGAGGCAAGTGGATCAAATGATCTCTGAAGATCCTTCTCGAGTATTAAAATAAAAAAGAAATTTTACATGTTTCATGTTTTCTATTTCTTAGACAAATGTGTATTCAGTGAAATCTCCGAGTTCTGCAATGCTAATATTCCCGGCAGGGAATGAGAGGGTCTGCCTTTCCTTCCCCCCTGGCTCTGGCTGGTTGGATTAGACCCCCATAAGAAGAAGGCAGGACAGTGGGCTTCTGAACAAGAGTCCTACTGCTCGGTGTCTCTGACACATGGGGATCTACTTTCACCCTGGCATGAAGACAGATTCCCCAGGAACCTAGCACAGAGGACAATAGTCCAGCTGTAACAAAGAGGCACTGAATCAAAACTGGACAGGTCACCGTTTCGACAAAAGCCAAAAATATTCCCTCCTCCTCTCCTTCCACCCCACCCCCATCCTCACTCACATGCTGTTCCCTTTTCATTCACTGCTTTGACCCAATTAAAAAAAAAAAAAAAAAAAAAAAAGGAAGAGGATTTTTAAAGAAATAAGAGGTTGGGCAGCTAAGTGTCATAGTAGATGGAGCACTGACCCTGGAGTCAGGAGGACCTCAGTTCAAATGTGACTTCAGACATGTACTAGCTGGAAGACTCTGGGCAAGTCACTTAATCCCAATTGTCCCCCCTCAAAAAATAAATGAAAAAAAGAAGGAAGAGATCCACCAGCCATAAACAGGATCATAGATGTGGAACTGGAAGAGACTTGAGAAGTCATCCCTTTGTTTTACAGATGAAGAAATCAAGTATTATAGAGATTAAGTGCCTTGCCCAAGATCATACAGGTAATAAATGTCAGAACATGAGTTGAATCTGGGTCTTCTGACACTAAGTTCAGCAACTCTATCCGCTTTCAAGCATATTGTTTTTTTCCTGAGAACCCCCTCCAGTTCTGGAAGAGAGCTTTCACCCACCAAAGCTCACTTTATTTGGGGCTCAGCTTCCTCCACTGAGCTGCTCACTCAAACAGCCTTGCTACTGGGTCCTTCCTCTCTCCTGAGGAATTAGGGAAGGTAATTGCAAACTGTCCTCTATTCAATAGCATTTTTTTTTTTTTAAGGGACATCTCAAGGGCAGGAAAGAGATGGTTCAAGCAAAGGTAGAATGGAAGAGAAGCAAGAGGGAAGGAGGGAAAGAGGAAAGGTGAGAGGAAAGAAAGAAAGGAAGGAAAGAAGGAAGGAAGGAGATAAGGAGGGAAGGGAGAGAGGAATGAAGGAAGGAGAGAAAAAGGAAGAAAGGAAGGGAGGGAGGAGAGAAGGAAGGGATAGAGGGAGGAAAAGAAAGAGGGGGAAGAAGGGAAGGAAGGAGGGAAAGAGAGAGAAGAAGGAAGGAAGGAGGGGAAGGAGAGAGAAAGGAAGGGAAGAAGGCAGAGAGAGGAAGAAAAGCCAAGAGACATACTCACAAATCTATAAGGTGAGAATTAAAAGAGAAAGAAGAAAGATACAGAAATAGGAGGAGACTCAGAGAGAAAGACAGAAAGAGAGAGAGAGAGAGAGAGAGAGAGAGAGAGAGAGAGAGAGAGAGAGAGAGAGAGAGAGAAAAACCCGCCTACAAAACGTTAAATACCTAACAGGAGATGACAAATCAAATGGGAATTACTGTGGTAAAAACATAATTAAAAACTTGATTGAAGTTAAACAGAATTTACATAACACTGCAAATTAACTTTACACTCAAAGTATTCACTGGGAAAGCAATGAAGAGGCATTTCATTAGTAATCTATATTTAAACAATACTTACAATAGAGTTGTTCTAATGAGAAACTTAGTGTTTTTAATAACAGCAATTGCCAATGGCTCCTAGCAGCCATCCTGATCGAGGCAATTGCAGTTCTTAATAAGTGTGTGTTTGGGCAATTCAATATCTGGGACATGTGATAGGAGGGAGCCTGATGTACTGGGCCAGGTCAGATGTAGGATGAGGTGATAGAAAATGAAAAGTGTGTGTGTGTGTGTGTGTGTGTGTGTGTGTGTGTGTGTGTATGTCTATATATGAAAATATATACATATGTACATTTGAATGTACATATTTATGTGAGTACTATAAAAGTGTGTTGCTGTGTATGTTATGTGTGCACATAGTGTGTCACAAAATAAAAATGGTTCAGGATAGTAGAGGAGGAGTCTAACAGTCAGAGGATCTGGATTCTAATTTTTCCTTAGGGAACAGAAGTTGGCTGTTTTTGATTTCTGGCTTCCGTTACTTCTTCTTTCAGTTAATAAGTGCACGAGAAGATAATATCCCTCACCTTCCCTAACTCACAGGGGTCACTTAGGGATTTAAATGAGATAATGGATGGAAAGCCATTTATGAAAAGTCTAAGTATAAATTCTGTGGATTACTGTTATTATAGGCCTAGTGATCTAATTAGATTGCCCACAGCATGGGATAGCTTATTTCCTGGCACCAGCCTACCCCTCCGAGGTCACACAATGTCTAAAAGGTTTCTCATTCCACCCCGCAGGGATGCTCAAAACCCCAAACCCAAAAAGCCAAAACAAAACCAGTGCAGTCAATTGCGTCATTTCTGAGACAGGGAGAACCCAGCCCAGGTACAGGGCCAGAGCTGCCTCCTGCTTCTCTATGTCTGCCCCACTCCCTTTCTGGTGTGGCTGGGAAAGCCAGCATTAGGGGTCTCTTTCAGGGAGTTCTCCTTGTCTCTCTAAATTCAAGGACTCAGCATCAGGTTAGGAATAGCACGATAAAGCTGGGGTGGTTGACTCTATAGCCCATCACAACTATAGACCATTTCTCAGTATCCCCAGGGATAAAAAATGGTCTAGATTAGAGGGTTTTAACAGGTCCATGAACCTGAATATGAAAAAAACGATATATTTATTTTCATGGACCTCTGAAATGATATTTCCTTCAATTATGAATGGAATATTTAACCTACAACATATTGCTTGCTGTTTTGGGGAAGGGGAAGGTGAGAAAAGGAGGGAGAAAAATTTGGAACACAAAGTCTTACAAACATGAACGCTGAAAACTATCTTTTCATGTATTTGGGAAAATAAAATACTATTGAGATTGCAAAACAAGTTGTGAATATAGGCAATAAACAACAGTAATGATAGCAATGCTTGTGACGTGGTCACCAACAGGAATCACAGACATTTCCATATTATATTATTATTTATTGCAGATATCTTAGATGCTCATCCCTTCTTCAAATTTATTGGAGTTACTATATAAGTTGATAGATATATTATTGTATCATTTTGGTAACCCCTAAGATATAATTTGTTTCCTTTGTAATATGATGCATTTTATATTATGCATTTAAAAATATTACTTGGAAATGGAATCCAAAAGGTTCATAGATATTGATTCCCAAAGGAGGCCCTCTGGAACCCAGCCAGAGTTCGTTCATTCATTCATTCATTCAAATTCTCATATTCTGGGGGCTCAATGGTGGGTAAAATGAGAGGGAACAGGCCTTCTACCAGGGAACAACCCAGTCATCGGCTTCGACCATTAGCCCCTTTGCTTCAATCAGCAATCTGGTTGGCCTGACTCTTGTGCAAGAACAAATATCATCAAGTCTCCAAATCTACTAGGTCCAGGTGTCCAAAAAATCCAACCCCAATCCCCAAAGAAAAACCCCAAAACTGTAGTGAATGAAGATGATGATTATTTTCTTCCAGGAATAAATGGCATAGAAAAAGGGCTTCCTAGTTTAAAAACAACAACAAAAATCCTATTATGGTTCACTCTTTCCCTATGGGGCGGTCACTAAAAACACCTGGGAAGCTTTTCCCAGAGCTCAGTTGCAGTCCTAGGCAAATGAAAAGGAAAGAAACAGTGGGGCCAATGCACCTCCAGTGGACTTGCAAATAGAGTCATTTACTAAAGAAAGTAACAGGAAAAAAAGGCAGGAGAGAGAGAGACAGAGCCCCAGAAACCCAAAGATCTCATTTGGTCTAAACTGACAGCTTTGACTTTTACTTAACAGCCCTGAAAGGTTTTTACCTTTTCCTTGTAATGAAAAGCCAGGGGAATTCAGTCGTCAAGAGCAGCAACATTCCTCTCTTTCTCCTTTTACTTTTCCCTTGGAGTCAAACTGCACTATACATTATGCAAAGAGGGGCTCAGGAGGCCCCAGTTTGAATTCTGGCACCCAGCTCTTGCTAAGTCTGAGAATTTAAGGAAAACTCCCTAACCAGTAAAATCCCAGGTCCAGTCCCTACCCTTACCCTTATCCCTATAGTACTTGCAAGGCCAGCTTCCCCAGCATGTGGAGAGTACTGAACAAGAGAGATAATGCAATGTCCTCACCCTGCCAGACAATCCTATTCCCCCTTCATGGAGTAACCCACATACTTTTGGAATATCCCAAAAAGGTTTTAAAAGCAAAATGCCGCTGCTGTTCACGGCTGTAAGGGAAAAAAAGGTCCCTTCTTTGTGTTCTGAGATTTTTGGCATCCTAGGTAACACATCCCTTCCTTGTATCCTCCCAAACTTCTCCCATCTAGGCCCTCATCACACTGTCCTCCCAAAGGCTCTTGGAGCAATGAGAGAACTTCCAAGGACTGGCGCACTAGGAATATTTCACATTGCAACATCATTTCCCCACAGGCCAAGCCTATTTCCCACTTCTCCGGCCATCTTCCTTGACCATTCCAACCCATACTGCTCTCTGTTGTGAATGCCTCTAGCACTGATCCTGTACTACGCAAGGGAGCCCATGAGGATCTGCTTTGTCTTGTTTATTGGGGGGGCTAGAAGCTCTTCAAGGGCAGAGATCATACCTTCCCCCTTTCTTTAGGGTCCTCACAGTTTCCATGGGATGAGACCCACAGCAGGTACTCAGTGACTGATTAAGAAAAGGAAGGCAGAGATAGGAGCCAACGTGCATAGTTTTTGATTGATGGAGAAAAGAAGGTGGTTCTGGGCCATGTGATCATTCAGGTGACAAGAGTGCCCGAATTTGCATGTCTATCCCATTGAGAGTGAATAATAATGATGACGATGGTGGTAATAACAAAGAATATCTATATAAAGTTTCAGAGTGCTAGATATCTGTGTATGTATGTATAAGAGTATATATGTCTGTATATGTGTACACAGATATATATCTAAAATGTATATATGCGCAATTGTGTATATGTGCATGTGTGCTTATATTTGTGTGTGTGATGTATGTATGTGAGAGAGAGAAGGGAAAGAAAGAGAAGAGAAGAAAGAGACAGAAGAGAGAAAAGAGAGAGAGAAGAGAGAAAGGAAAGAAAGAGAGAGAGAAAGAGAGACAGGAAGAGAGAAAAGAGAAAGGAGAGAAAGAGAGAGAAAGAGATCTTTTTTCACCACCCTAGGCGTTAAGTTCTATGGTTATTTTCATTTTATAGCAGTTACTTGCCCAGAGTCACACAGCCAGCTATCAACTAAGTCTTGTCGATTCCAAGAATAACTGTTCAAGTGCATTGAACTACCAGGAAGAGGTGGGGAACAGAGTTCAGAAGGAATTCAATATTTATAATGAGGGACTCAGTTTCCTGATCAGTGTAAGGATAATAAGGATGGAACAAGTTCACTTCTGAGGTCTCTTTCAGCTCCAACTAAATCACAGTTTTGACTTTCCACATCACTCTCAACTGCAAATCTGGGGCTCAAGTCCTAAGACAGAAGGGCCCACAACCTCAGACACTATCACAGAGAAAGATGCTTGCTGCACTGAGCAGAGAGGGGAAGAGGTTACTCTTGTCTTCCTGGACAAGCTTGTACACAGATCAGCATCTCAGCCCTCACACACCAGGCTGTATGAGGAGTCTCAGGGCCATGAAGGAGACCGAAGTGCTGAAGATCTGGGGAAGAAAGAAGGATTCACTTGCTGGTCACTCTGAGCCAGCAAAGCTGAAGACTGAAAGACAGAAAAAGCTTGGAGGAATCCTGTCACTGTTAAACATGGGTTGGATATACAAACAGGGTGGAGGTAGAGATTGTAGAGAGCTTGAAGCCAGAAAAAATATACATCAACTCTTACCCCATTCACCCAAATCATCATTCCAAAGGTCTGGAGGAGTTGTCCTCCACTCTGGCTCTCAAATTCCACCCCCCCCATCCCGTTCCCCTCTCCCTATTGCTGAGGGCCACCGGGGAACTCCTCCCGACCATGACCAGCTCCAGCCTGGCCAAACCAAACACAGGCTGTGAGATCTGCTGGACAAAACGGCCATATATTCCAGGCCCCAAGCTGATCCAGGTTTACTGGAAGGCGGAGGTGGTAGTCAGGGGAGGGAGGAGAGCAAGAAGCAGAAGTGGTGGCTATGGTTGAGCCCTTCAGGAAAATATCACCCCCTGAAAGGGCAAACAACGGAAGATGGGCTCAGAGGAGAGTCTTCCAAGATAAAGTCGCCATGCCTTATCTAACACAGCTCCCCCATCAGAGAGAGCTCATTCCCCCAACCCAGAGACGTGTCAGGGAACGGTAACCAACCCCACGTGGTGAGATCCCAGGGAGACCACCCAGAAACAGCCCAGACCTCATCAGAATTCACCCCAAAACACACAGGCTATAAAGCTGTAACTACATAATGAATTAAATGCATAAAATAATTAAATTATATATGTACTCAGTAAAAGTAAAGCACATGTATCTGTACACATCTCTCTATATATATATCTATATACACACACATGTATGTACACATTTATATGTATTGTGTATAACACACACACACACACACACACACACACACACAAAATTTCTAGGCTTGCTGGCCTTCAAGTATCAGCTCAGGCTCTTCCATGAAACCTTTTCTGATCATCCTCCTCTTCTTCAACCCCACCAAAGCTCATAGGGCCTTCAACGCCCATCTCACTTAGCCCTTATTTATACATTATTTTCAGAATTTAAGGGGGGATCAGGAATGTCATTCATAGCCATCTAGTCCAATTCTCCTCTGACGGGGAAATCCCTTTCACATAAGGGGCCACCACTAGCTTTCAAGGCATCCCATCATACTCTGGGAGAACTTTAATCATGAGGAAACTTTACATCGTCTAGGTTTGCCTCTCCAACTTTGAGCAAAAGCTTTACCCAAGACAAAAAAAGGTGACGGTGAGGGCCCATGTTTGGTCTCCCCTGACTGTAAGCTCTTTGAGCGCAGGGGCTGAACAATTTGTCTTACCTCTCCTTGGAGCTCCCAGAAAGCCCAGCACAGTGGCGATCATGCAGGAGGAGCTCCAAAAAAGAGGTTTTAATTGACTAGAAAACAACCCCGTGACTGTGCTCTGTGGGAGACCTACTCTGCTGACCCCTTTCCCCCCTCTAACATAAAGTCTCCAAATTCTTGTCAGAGATCCAGCAGCTTTGGGCCAGTGCTCTCTCTCACCCCCACCCCCTCCATTTCCCCCACACAGCCGGAGGATAGAATTATACTGGGGTGGGCTTCGGAAGAGCAGCACAAATAATAGTTTTCACAGGGTAAGGATTCAGAGTGAGAAGGACCTGGGGCTAGAGGCGGAGGCCTGGATTCTAACCACTATTTTGTTCATCTATATACTCATTTTATGTATTTGTATATGTGTGTACACAATAAATACACATATATTAGTATGTGTATGTATATATATATATATATATATATATATATATATATTTTTTTTTTTTTTTTTTTTTTTTTTAAGAAGTTGAGAGCTGTCCAAATTGGCGTGGAGATCTCCCTCTGGAGGCACACGCTGGGGAAGTAACTCCTTTCTGGTCCTGTTAACCTGACAACCTAAGGGCTCCATCAGCGTTGATGGAGCATGCCCAGGAAATAGCCTTTGAGTAACTTAAACCAAGTCAATTATGGAGAAATTTTAACTCTACACCAGTTGGAGCTACAAGTGGTTATTAGTCCGCTGTAAACACTGCCCCAAAGACCACTGACCTGAAAACCCCAATGAGGAATGATAGGGCCAGAAATTTGTCAGCCCCCCAGAACAGGGGTGTTTAAGCTGAGGTCCGGAGACTAAATTCTGTAGATGTTTTAATTCTGATAACTCTATTTCCAGATAAATTCAACATAATTTCAAAAGGTTTCCCTTTTCTTCCCATTCTCTGTAGTTTATTTCATGTATTTTAAAATATTAATTTGAGAGGAGTCTGTCAGCTTCCTAGGGGCCCAAGACAACACCAAAACTAAACTAAACTAAACACTTGAGAATGGGAAGAAGGAAACTTGGCCATCCCAGCTCCTTCCCTTGGGGCACTGGCCACCTCCCCTACCTAGTTCCCGGTTTGTACAGATGAGGCACCTCCCTCCACCTGAAAACACCCAGTCCAGGGCCTTGACAAACAACAAAGCAAGAGAGATCTTTTAAAACCCTTTTTTTCCTCCTAAGCCATGGCAGAGAGAATGGCAGAACTGCCAGCCTGGTAGCTGTGGACCCAGCCTTGGAGTTAGCTCCTTCCTTGGTTCCCCAAATCCCATCCATGTACAGGTCAATAACAGGAGACAGATATAACTGAGCCCCAAGGCACAAACTGATATACCTAAGAGACAAGCAGGAGCTGGTTTTCTTTTTTCCTTTCATTCTTTATCTCTCTCTCCCCCCACCCCGTCTTCTTGCCCACCCCCAGCTTCTGGTGTGTGTGTGCTTTTACCTTCCCAGGGCCTTGGTGTTTATAAACGGGCTCCCTGTCTTGTGAGTCACTCTCCAGACACCATTGGCAAGCCGCCGATCTCACCCTGCGAATGAGTCTCCTCCTTCTCTGTGGAGAAAGGGGGGGAAAACACATGCCATGAGGGAGGCTGGAGCACTGGGCACAGAAGGGCAAGCTGGGATCTGCACGCAAGCGGGAGGGCAGGCAGGCAGGCCTGTGGTCCAGACTCCAGGCTGAGCTCTGGTGGCCTCCCTCCTGACTTCGGGCAGACAGGGAGCAGCAGGAGGTCACCCCCTCAACTCCCTGCTGTCCCTGGGCACAGCTAATCTTGGCTTTCCACTAAAGTACTCCAGTTTCCTGGTTTCCCCAAGTTCTCCCTCCTGGTCCCAAACCAGGAGGAGGATCAGAGCTGGCCGGGTCCCTCTGCCACCCCATACCCCCATGACCAGGATGCTGTCCTTCTCCTTGGGGTCGTGAGGCTGTTTCTTGGAAGGAGAGTGGGGGGTTTACACTTGGGGGTTGTTTGCTTTTGTTGTTGGGGGGGGGAAGCTGAAAGTGATCTCCTGCCAGGGAAGCCAATAGCCAGAGTGAAAGGGAGAGGCTGTCCTGGGGTATTTTTAGCTGCATGTACAAAAGCCCTTGCTGTGTACCTCATCTTGCTCAGTAGCGCCCTGTCCGCCTTCTGGGAATTATCTCACACAGCCATGGCCCCAGCAGCCACTTCCAGAGCTGCACTTTAACCCCCTACCCGCCCCCCTTCCTCAGTGGAATTCTTTCCTCATTATGAATTAGTTACCAGATTGCCTGCCAAACAATTGTAATTTTATCTCCTCGGGTTTAGGTGGACCTCTACCTCTCTCTGTAAGCAGACCTAACCATCCCCCGTACTCCTCCTCCACCTGGTCAGCCTTGGCCTGCTCCAGGGAATCCAGGAGCCATCGAGGCAAGGCAGTGATCCTTTAGGAAGTGCCCTCCTGTGTGTGTGTGTGTGGGGGGGGTTACGAGGAAGAGAAGACAGTCCCGGCCAAAAATTAGGGGCTGTGTAAAACAGGGAACAAAAGAGATTTTGCCTGGTACCTCTGCCCACAGCCCTCACCACTGCACACCTTATAATGCATTTTGTAAGTTCCTGTGTATGTCCTCATTATCCCACTCTCCTTACCCGGTCCCTCCATCAGAACGGAAGCTTCTTGGGAGGAGGGACTACTTTGCTTTTGTCTAATCCTTAGTGCCTGGCACACAAATGCTCAATGATGGAGCAGTTAATAGGTACAAATTAGTGCCCCAGGATCCCCTATGGGAGCTCCCAGGGACTGCTAAATCTTTGGGAGATGTAGAATTCTCACACAGAGAAAGCCTGATGTTGCCAATGCCCCCAATACATGCTTGCACTGACATGTGTGTGCATTAAAAAAATAATAATTATATATATATATAATGTGTATGTATCTATATATGTGTATTATATATATACATATGCACAAAGGTGCTATGCAACTTTAAAATAATTGCAGGTTAAAAAAAGTGTTCTTATAATTTAACTCCCCCTCCCCAAAATGTTACAGCTAGTCTATTTAGCCAGGAAACAAACCGACCCCATCGTGTGTCTCCACCAGGTTCCTTTTAGCAAGGTGCCCAGGATGTATGCCATCTGTATACCTCTCTTGTCTCCTCAGGCTTGAGGCTCCCAGTGAGCACCTCCTCCACGTCCCCCCTTCCTTCTCCTTTCTCTAGGTCACCCCCTAAAATGAAGAAGAAGGGGTCCCCAAAGGAGGCTGGGCAGGAATGATCCCCCTTCGTCTGGCTCAATCTAAATGCCGTGAAATTCTGGCTCCTAGGGGATCTCACACATCAGTTACTGCCTGTTAGTAAGCGTCCACAAGGCTCTGGTTAATAAAACCAGACCCAGATAATAAAGGGGAATATTTAGGTGGCTTTTGATTGAGGACTAGCCCCTCTCTACTGCCCCACGCTCCCCAGAATAACTGGACAGAAAGAAAAACTCCTTCTCTCTTTATCCTTTGTAAAGCAAGAGACATTAAAAAAATCACAAAGAATCTGAAGGGGGATGGGGAGATAGGGAGGGGGATGGATGGATTCACGGAAAATCGGAGAAAACTAGCCAATTGTTCAAACCAAGTAAAGGCTTCCTAAATTCGCAGTCAAAGCCCCAACACGAATGGGGCAGACACAGCAATTCTAAAAAGCCAGGGGCCAATTGTTTAAAATATTCTACCACCTAGTCTGGGTCAGTTCTTAAGGCAGTGGGATCTCCCCATTGATGGAGCTAGGGAGGGAGGAGGCAGAGAGAGAACAAGAAAGCTGGGGGGTGGAGTGAAGGAGGGGCCGGAGAAAGGAGGAGTGGGCTGGCAGAGCCCCCAGCTTTGTGTGTGTTGGGAGCAAAGGGCAAGGGGGGGAGGGGAACAGGAATGCCTTCATGATTCTCCACAGCAGAAACACTGGCTGGAATGTGAGCTTGTTGAATAGAAAGGAGGTGACACTGCAAATGAATTTAGGGGCAGGGGGTGGTGATGGGTCAGGGGGAGGGGAAAAGAAGCAACAGCCCAGCAAGGGGACTCAAAAGAGCCTAGGATTCGGGGCCTGCTCTGATCCCCGGGCACTCCAGTCCAGACGGGTCATAGGTGGGTGACCTGGTGATCATGGCAACGTGTTTCCAGACACAGCTGGGGAGACCCCCAAGTCTTCAGCTGGCCCCTGACTGAGGTGTCTGGAGCAAAGTCTCCATGAAGAAGCGGGAAAAGGGAGGCAGTTTCCTATCTCTTCATCCTTAAGTTCTCCCCTGTCCCAAATCCTGCCCTGCCACTCTCCCCTCCCCCTCCTACCCCCTCCTCCGCCCTGTCTCCTCACTGAGATCCCCACAGTTAAGAGAAATCCAGTATAGCCCTAGCTCAGCCCATGCGCTCCCCCCCTTGTACAGCGAACAGGATGTGGGTATCTGGAGGTGAAGGAGAGTGTGGGGGTCGAGGGACAAATGGGTGGGGAGTGGTTCGAGGGACACTACTTCCTTAAGACAGATCGGTTTACCACATTCAGTTGAGCCCAGGACCGCACAGCTGCAAGTTATAAATGTCCCAACCCAACACACACACACACACACACACACACACACACACACACACACACAGCCATTCCTTCAGCCAAGATTCCAGATCTTTGTGGCTCCTATCTATCTTTTCAAAGAAATCATCTCCCCCAACCACGTCAGCAACCTGTCGGTCAGCCTTCCAAGGCAGGGCCCAGGTAACACATACATGGCTCCCAGGTTATAAATACTCGCCCTGAAGGAAGAAGCATGGACCTAGTGTAGGAAAACTGACAAAGGGGTGGTCCAGAAGCAGACTGTTAGAGGGAGAGAAAGGAAGGAGAGAAAGAGAGGGAAAAGAGAGAGGGAAAGAGAATGGGAAGGAAAAAAAGAGATAGGGAAAATGGAGGGATGGAAAGAGGCAGCTCTGGGCTAGTGAAAAGGCACTCAAGTAAGGCTCCTCATTCTGCTCTAATTACTCCAATCCTAGTGATTATTGCAGACCCAGATCTTGTACTCACTACCTTCTCCAGGAAACCTGCCCTGATGTCTCATGTAATTTCAATGCACGAGCGTTTCTCCAGCACCTGTGAAACGCAAGGTCCTGGGTGATGTGGGGGAGGTTCTCATGCTGGTGGGGTGGCTCTCCACTTTGCTCCAAAAGGAGGCAGACCTTCTACCAGCCTGAGGGGACAAGAATGGGACGTTCTGCAAATGGCAGAGAGCACTTACGCCAAAGCTTGGTGGTAGGCAGAGATGAAATGCCGGTTAGGGGGAACAGCTGGAAGGCCAGTTGGATTGCATGGAAGAGCACATAAATGAGAGGAAGAATAAATAAATAAGCTTGGCAAAATAGCTAGGAATCAACTTGTAGTAGTTTCAAATACTAAGCTGAGGATTTTAAATTTTATTCTAGGGAGCCCATGAAGATTTTGGAGAGAGAAAATGACGGAGTGTGTGAGTGTGTCTGTGTGTGGAGGGGATAGCAATGATGGGGACGAAATATGTATTAACAATATCAACTTGGCAGTGGTGTGGAGGGCAGATAGGAAAGGGAAGAGGCAGCTGGGAGACCATCCTAATTGGAACCTCCTCTGAACTCCTAAGGTATTGACTATCTTTACCACTCATTCAGGAGTTGCCCCATCTGACACGTCCCCTTTTTACTGTCTGTAATTTCATTGTTGTGAGGAACTCCCAATGTACTTTCCCAGTGCCAATGTGCACCGACTTGGGGACTCTTAGAAAGTTGCCTCGTGATTCTAAGGTCCTGAATGATTCGTCCAGGATCACATTAGGGATCAAAGGCCGGTGTTCCTGAAACCAAGCTCTCTGAGGACAGACTGTCTGGGGTTTTTAGTTAGCTTTGCACATCAGTCTGATGATCCCAAATGGACTTTAGACTCTTAAAGGGCAGAGACTGCTTCTCTGCTGTAATGCTCTGCACAGGGATAGGCATAGGGCATCGGTGGTATGACTGATGTGGGGCACATTCCAATTGCAATAGCAATTCTAATTAAGCTGGCCACCTTTCTCAGTTTTGATAGACTCCTGCTTTGGAATCCATCCAGCCAATCAATGCATAGAGTTTCTTCCCAAAACTTACTATTCCATTCCAGGGAGGGGGGAGAAAGGGGGTCAGGAAAGGAGGAGGAATCAGGACAGAAACAGGACAGTTCATTGAGTCAGGAGGCCGAGTGGGCGGCAGGATCACCAGCCCAGACAATCTCCATTCTAGGATCCAGGAGGATCCCAGAGAAAAGTACCATCATTCCCGAGAACATTGGGCCCAAGTACAACCTGCTGTCTGGGTCTTTCTGGGAGTAGTGGGGTGGAGACACTTCCAGCCTTTTCCAGTTTTCTTTACTGTGATACTCAGCTGACTAAAAGAAAATAACAGCCTCATCCAGGAAAAGCCCATGGTTAGTGGTACCAGAAGCCGTTTCCAGGAAGACAGCTCCATCTCTCTGGTTTTAGATTGTAGCTCTTCTAAACCCTCAAGCTGCCTCTTAGGGAGAGAACCATCACTCAGACAATAGACTGAAATCAGTCACCATCTGATGACCGCCATGCTGCCCCCACTCGGACCCCCCTCTACCATCACTATCGACGGGCACAGGCGAGGCAGGCCAGCCTTCCTTCCCCACTTGGCCAAGCTGGCAGCAATTGCCTTAAACGGGACTTTTTCTTGAAGTTTCCCTCAAAGACCAGACTCGGTGGCTTCTTCTCTCCTAGCTCCAGCCCTCGGGAGGATCTAGGAAAGGGAAGAGGAGAAGCAGAAAAGGGGAAAAGAAGATAAAGGGGAAAAAAGGGAGAAGGGAAGGGATAAGGGGAAAGAGAGAGAAAGGATTAGGAGGAAGAAGACTAAAGAATGGTGGTGAGTGATAGGGGAAAAATCAAAAGGATAAAGAAGGGGAAAAGGAAATGGGAATTTAACACTTGTTAAATCTTAGGAAATATTGACTCACTTCCATTTCCTTTTTTTGCTTACTTTTTGGACTCTCAAGCAACTGTTACAAACTCACAGTGATGATCAGACATAAGTTACCATTCAATTGTTGGTCTCTTTCACACAAAGATAAATACATTGAGTTATGTTTCCCCTCCAACCCCTCCAAAAAATACCAAGAAAAGCCCAGAATTCCCTCCTCACCAAACATTCCATCTTCAGAAGGTCTCTGCCACAGCTGAGGCACCAACACTGGAAGTACATGTGTCTCTCCCCTATTTTAGTGGTAACTTTGTTTTATAAATAAATTATATAAATAGGCTTCTTTGATTACTCAGAGCATCCAGCATTTAAGGACTGGGGCATTGCTGTAGGCATAATTGTACTACTGAATTCATCAGCTGCCTAATTATCATTCATTTTGCATTTATTTCTGCTAATTAAAAAGAGAGAAACTCCTAACAACTTTTACATAAATACTATATTTGTTCTATGTAAAGATGTGATGCTAATTTGCTGGTGATTAGCCGATTATCTAATTTTATCTCTGTCATGCTGCAGAGGCCAGTATCCTACAGCTAACTGGAGGCATGTAGTGTGCAGGCTGGGCCATCACCAGCTCCTTGGATATCACACACATTTTGCACACACACACACACAAACACAGACACACACACACACACCCCCGCACACCAGTACTGGGGCATGTTGAGGATATAGAGAGAAAACCAATGAAGACTATTCATGACCCAGAGAGCATTCACCCTTGGACTCAGGCAGCTGGGAGGGTGCATGGAATGACTCATGGGTCTGAGGAAATGTTCATAACAGCAAGATACGCTCACGGTCATGGGACCAACCAAATGGTCTGTTTGGGGCATTCATGGAAGCCATCAGAGCAAGCCAACAGTCAATCCTCCCACACCTCTCTCTACCTAGGACAACACAGCTGGAGCTTGGAAGAGATGCTCCACCAACAATGTGTCCTCATCCCTTCCCTGTACACCCTCTTCTCCACCCATCCAAATCCAATCACTCAACAAGCATTTATTAAGCAGTACTATGTACTGGATGTCAAAGTGTCACAACCATTCAGAATACAAGGTTAAGAGTGCTACATTTAAAATCAGGAAGATCTGGAAGACTTCTTTTCAGAGGATCACAGGTGTAATCTTTGTATGTTATAGATTAGGAAAGGAAGTTAGAAACTTTGTCCCACTAAGGGTCAAAGATATGACTTTCAAGACGGTATCTAACTCAGAAATGAATTCCTGCAGTTTGCATACTGGCTTGGAAAACCACAAATTGATATTGTCTATATTTTATTGTATTTTTACTTACTTTGTTAAATATCTCCCAATTACATTTTAATTTGATTCTGCCATACTCAGAAGCTTTGCTGCTCTGAGTCTAAGCTCTCTAACGTAATTCCTTATAACTCCGTCCCATCACATAATTTAGGAGGATTATATATTGTACTTATATCTAATAATTTCACATGATACTAGCCTTCTCAACTACATTTTAATATCCCAAAGGACAGGATTCATGTTTTATTCAGTAAAACCTCAATTTCCCAGGGTTTAGCCCTTTGACTAATGTCTTTCTTTTAAAAAAAAAAAAAACTAACTATTCTGAATGAAAATCTCTCTGATATGTATTACATAGTTCCCTGCCTTCTTAAATGGAATAAACAGAACTTACCTATTTCTCAGGAACTTAGGGTTACTAAGATCATCAATTACTGAATTATAATTAGTGACATCTGAAAACCCTGATGAGATGTAAAGAGTTGTTTGCTCCTATAACTAGAAGGATGTGTGTGTGTGTGTGTGTGTGTGTGTGTGTGTGTGTGTGTGTGTGTGTGTGTGAGAGAGAGAGAGAGAGACAGACAGACAGACAGACAGAGACAGAGTGTGTGTGTGTGTGTGTGTGTGTGTGTATGTGTGTGAAGAGAAAGAGAGAGAAATGGAGAGACAGAAAGAGAGACAAATAGAGAGACAAAGAGACAAAGACAGAGAATCAAAGATAGAGAGACAGACAGGGAAAAGGAGACAGAAAGACAGAGGGAGAGGGTGAGAGAGAGAGATGTGGGAGGGAAGGAAGAAGAGAGGGAGGGAAGAGAATGAATCACTGGAAAGATGAATGGGTTCAAATCCTGCTTCTTGACACTGACTATTGCCTAATCTTAGATAAAGTAGTCAAGCTCCATGGCTCTTAGTATCTGCATCTGTAAAATTGGAGGGAGGAGGGGAGGAGAGGAGGAGAAGTAAGATTGGTTTGGAGCAAATAGTTTCTGAAATCCCTTCCAGCTCTGATCCTAATTGTCAGGCTGCCAGATGTGACTTCTTGTTGCTTTTAGCATGCTCACTTGTGACTTCTCTTCTGCTTCTAACCTTCTGCAGGTTTGCAAACAAAGAAGTAAGCTTGTTAGAATTGTGCCTAAAGTAAGAGTAAAAACATTTTGAATTATGGGTTTTCCCATGAGCAAAGTGCACTAACTTTTTAAGTAAATGGACTCTAACATCTCTTTTTGCTACTCAGTGATTTTTTCAAATGTTCACTATTTTGTTGGCTTGATTTGTTTCTTTTTTTTGGGGGGGGGTGGAGAGGGGACGATCTGAATAGGTGAGGCTTCTAAATAGTTGGATTATGACTATTATAATAATTTAATATTATCTCTAACTTTGCATCTCCAGAGCACACAGTATAGATCTAAACCCATGGCTGGTCAGTCGAATGATTTGACCAATCAAAAAGTGAAAAAAAGAAGAGGCTGCTGACTTTTGATGAGATGATATCCAAGGTTCCCTCCAGCTTAATTTACACAATGACCACAGTAACAAAAAGGAAAACTTCACTGAAAGACATCCGGATCTTGATCAATGCACTGACCAGTCTTGACTTTAGAAGACTTAGTTTCCTCATTTGTTAAGTGGGAATCAATCAGCGATTGACATTTATTAAGCAGCCCCTGGATGCTGGCATTGTGCTAAGGCCTTCTTCCTATTTCATAAAGTAGAGCCTGGTGTGATTCTGGAGTGTTGATGGCACAGGGCATAGAGCTTCGGACCTGAAGTCAGGGTTCAAAATTTGATTCAGATTCTTCTGAGCTGGGTGACCGATTGGCCATTCACATCTTTTTCAATATCCTCTTCCAAAAAATGGAGATAATAACAGCACCTTACAGAGTTGTTGTAAGGATCAAATGAGATAATATTAAAAACCCCAAGTAGTTGTTATTATTATTATTATTATTATTATTATTATTATTATTATTATTACTGAACAGAGCAGAAAGATGCCACGTAAGGATTCAAATATTCTAAAAAACTGGCCAGTTTTTTGTACAGGGCAGGTCTAGCTCATCCCAGGTACAAGTTAGGGGTAAAGGTAGAGCCAAGCAAGGCTTTCTTATGGCCCTGAAGACAAGCCTGAGAAATCCTCGAAGGATGTGGGCTCTGGCTCATGCTTCTCTTTGTCCCTCCCACCCCTATCATATGTACCTTGCCCGTAGTAGGTGGTCGGAAGAACCCAATTGCTTTCTGGAATAAGTGAACCATAACCAGTGATTTCTTTGCACGCATTTTGGTGTACATGTACTCTGCCAGAGATAGTTTCTGTCTCTGGATAGGAGGAAGCCCTAAGGCTTCCCAAGGAAGTAGGGCGTGCAGCAGGGATGGCACAGGCTAGGAGGCCTGGACAGAGTTCCCTTTCTGCTTGTCAATAAGCCACACTGCAGAAAGAGTTTTCCACAGACACAGCAAAAACCTGCACATCCCTTTTCCTTTGTGGCCTGAATGCCCTCTCCCTCTCCATACTGATAATTTATACCCCCAGCCAAGGCATGGGGGCCCTGCTGCCAAACCTAATTCTTGAAGAGCACAATTTGCAGCAGATGGAGAGAAAGGGCTTCTTTTCATTCAGTCCATTCCTCCCACCTCAGACTTGCTCTGTTCTCCCTCTCTCGGGTGGATATCCTCTGCTCATTCACTCACCAGAAGCTTTTATCACTAAGCACACAATCAGAGGAAACCCAGAAGGCCAAGTGGGGGCTGTCAGGAGGCAAGATCTCAAGAAGGCCGAAAACAAAGGGTACAACCCAGAGCTACAGCCTTGGAGGAGAGCACACAGTGATGTCTCACTCTCTGGGACTCCTCCTCTCACTCAAGACAAAACGGCTCCCAGCCCCCTCCTTCCCCCCCCCCCCATCCTCTGGGACAGGGCTTGGCGGGAAGGCCGCTGTTATGGCAGAATGGACTGGATGGGCCCTCTCGTTCAGCTTCAGCACTGCCCATCTGCTGCTTCCCTGGGTGGTGAGGAAGCTCAGAAACATCTCCCCATCCTCAGGAACTTGCCCACGTCTGGGTACATACTGTTCCCTTCTTCCTCCTAGACAGTTCTTCTCCCTTCCTTCTCCCAGGCCCTACCTGGAACTTTCATCAGCCTTCCCAGCACAACATACCTGGATTCTGATCAATTATTTGCTCTACTTCCTTCAGGACTCAGATCTATAACTAAGGGGACTAGACAGGCTTATCCCTCATAACACTGCCCAAGTAGCTAGCACAAGGTTACAAAGCCCTGCATTGTCGTTTGGCCAATCACCTGTTTATATCATTGTTTCTATGAAACTAACTGCCCCTGAATGTCACAGTGCCGAATGTGTTTTCCTGGAACCAATCAAAGACATTCAATTCAGTGCACCATTTGGTGTTCACCCTGTTCAGAGCTCACACATAGCATATGCACACAGAGAAAGCACGGGTTAGAATATTAACTCCTGTTATTTACTGTGCTATATCAGACAAGCAATTCCACTCTCCAGGCCTCAGATCCCTTGTCCGTAAAATGCCATGAGGCTACATTAAGAAAGGCATGGTATCCAGAATGAGAAAGGTAACAATCATGTTTTACTGTGATGGATTAGACCAAGATGGCAGAACGGAGGAGGGGCCCATAGAGCCCCAGATGGTGTAAGCTGATCATGAAAGGAAGTGGTGGGGTTATTGATAAAGGGCACGGGAAAGGAGGGTCATTAATGTAGCCCCACTAGATTCTCTAGTAGCTTTACCACTAACTAGCTTTGTGAATTTGAGTAAATATTCCTTGTTTATGGACCTCAGTTTCCTGTCTGACTCAAACAGGCCAAAAGTCTAAAACTCATTCTAGTAGATCAAATTGTCTGGGGGATAGGCAGGAGGCATATGTTTTCTGAATACCTTTCAGGGTACATAGTAGGAGCTTAATAATTACTTATGCCCTTCTCCTTTCTTCCCTTACGAGAGTAGCATTGTCCAGTCCAATCCCTTATCTTAGAGAAAAGAAAACCAACTGAGGCACAGATATGGAGAGTGATTTTGCACACAGTCATAAAGGTAGTAAGAGGAAGAATTCAAAACTAAGTCTTCTAGATCCAGATCCAGAGTTCTTTCCTTTACAACTGTGTCCTTGCTTTATGAGCGTGCATACTTGCATGCATGTGCAAAATCATTGTGGCTTGCTAAATGTAAACATTATTATTATTATTATTATTATTATTATTATTATTTTATGAATAAGTGGTATTATATCTAGAGTTCAGAATTAAAAGGGTGATAAAGAAACCTGACAATCTGAGTTAGGAAAAAAGCAGTAGACAAAAACACAATTTATCTTTTTTGCCAAGCTCAACAAAAATTGTTTTGATGTACTAATGGTTCTTAATGGGAGTCAGTAGCCATCATTTAAATAAATAATCATCCGGTTGATGACAGAAGTGTTGGTAAGTCTGCCCTTTTGTATGTTCGATAAACATGTACATAGTCTACCTAATATGTTCATCCTAAGAAGCACGGGGTATCCAATAGAACACAAGCCTCATCTATGACCTTGAGGAGGTCACTGAAATACCCACTGTTACACCATGGCTTCGTCATTTTTGCTATGGCTCTCTGGCCTGGTGAACAACATCTAAGCCCATAGGGAGTATAAATGGACCAAGTATTTTCTCCCTTCCTACAAGAAAGAGCTCTCTTTAATTGCAGCCTTCTCTTTCTTGTCCTCCCTAAAGAGCTCAGTTAGATCCACATCCTAAAATTAGTTCCTGTCTTGGCTGACCCTGAACCCTACCTCAGTGTCAAGTTCACTCCACAACATTCTACATGCAGAAGCCATGCACTGGCTCTCAGTTTCTTGATCAGTAAAATGGAGCTACAATAGTATCTGGCAATATAAATAATAGAAAGGACACTAATTTCAAAATCAGAGAGCCCAGGGTTAAATCCAAACTCTGATGCTGACTACTATTGTTGGGATTGTTCCTCATCTCCAAAATGAGGATTCTGGATCAACTAGTGTGTAAGGTCCCTTCTAACAACAGATCCTAGGGTTCAGCAATCCTTCTTATAGAGGCATTAGGAGTAAAGTACTGAGCAAAAATTAAAGTGTCATAAACATAAGTAATTATTATTATTACTACCATCACAAACCAGCTCTCTAGCTGTCATATCAACTGCAACATAGTATGTGGGAGCATTCTGAACCATTAAAAGCAAATACAAGGTGTTCCCAAGATCACAGAACCAATTCTAGAGTAAGAAGCCATTTAGTCCAAGCCCTCCATTTTACAAATGGGGAAACCAAATCGGGGGAGTGGGAAAAGGATATGTGACTGACTCAGTGTCACACCAGGAATAGTAACAAAACTAAGATCTGAATTCAGGTCTTAATACTCCAAATCTAGTACTGCAGTTTAATTGTTTTTCAGTTGTTAAGATTCTTACAAGGTACTTATGCACTTAGTTCACACCTTTAAAGGAGTTGAAACCTTTAAAGGAGTTTGCTCATTGGTCCACACATGAGATTCACACCTTTAAGAGAGCATACTTTTAAGGAGCTCCCACAAGCCCAGGGAGTTACCCACAAGCCTATTCTCTGGGAGGATATAAGGAACCAGGATTCAGTGGGGAGAGTCAGAGTATGGATCGAGTCAAGGAGTCCTGGGAGGACTTAATCTCAAAGAGATTAAGAGTCAGGATTCAGTGGATTCACAAGTCTAAAGGAAAAGCCTGCTCATGGACTTCTGGGAGATTCACAACTAGGATTGACTTCTGAAACCCATAATCCCACACTCTTGGAGGTGGAGTCTGATTCTCACACTCTTACAGGGGTCCTCAAACTTTTTAAATAGGGGCCAGTTCACTGTCCCTCAGACTATTGGAGGGCTGGACTATAGTAAAAACAAAAACTCACATTGTCTCCTCCTCTCAGCCCATTTGCCATAATCCCTGGGGCCCCGCATAAATGTCCTCAGAGGGCTGCATCTGGCCCGCAGGCCCTAGTTTGAGAACCCCTGTGAGTCTAGGAGATTCAGAGTGAAGAGTTATTTGAGATTCAACTGTGATGCTGGCTGGAGACACTCGGACAAGAGCTCTAGGGAACCAAAGAGAGAGGCCTCCAAGAAAGCTAGCAGAGCCCCAAGTGAAGGAGACAAGACTTAAAGGAGAAAATAAAGGATCTGGAGAAGATTTGGAAAGAGACAGAAAAAGATTTTAATTCCTGGCTGCATTTTGGGATTATTGAACTGAACTGTAACTAAGGCTGCCTCCAGAAGCTCCCCAAAGAATCTGCGACCAGAGAAGGATTGCAATTTAGAGAAAGAGAACATCACATTCAGTGATGTCCAGCTCTTCACGACCCCATTTGAGATTTTCTTGGCAAAAATACTGAAATGGTTGGCCATTTCCTTCTACAATTCATTTTACAGATGAAGAAACTGAGGCTAGCAAGGTTAAGTGACTTGCCCAGGGTCACACAGCTAACGTCTGAGGCCTGATCTGAACTAATGAAGATGAGTTTTCCTAATTCTAAGCCCCTTGCTCTATCCACTGGACCACCTAGCTACCCTAAATCTAATACTTATTTCCACTGTGTTCTAAAATTGTTCTAACTGTCATCTAATCTAGAGAAATCTGGAAAAGGTTAGTTATTTACTATCCATCACAGATACATACATAATTTTGAGACTTGTTAGAAAAATAAAGTTATTTTTAGCCCCAACACTACCGTTATATGGACATTCAGATCGGCACATGAAACCAAAGCTGAAACATTAACTATGTTAATGATCAGAAACCTGCTCCTGTAACTGTAACATTCAGAAGATCACTTTGTACCTACAATTTACTGGGTTTTGGGCTCTTGGCCAAAAGCAATAACATCTGACCTATTGTTATTATTCAAACAAGCCATCTCCTTCAGGTCCCTTTTCCCTTCCCGGGGAAGACTATTTAATCTGGAGCAGGAGTTGAGGTTCCCTCCAGCCTAACAGTCTAGATCTGGCAGTAACCACTGGACGGGGTGGGAGGAGGAAGTTAGGGAGGGATCCAGAAGGGGAAATAGGGAGGGTTTCTAGGAGTTGCCTCAAAATGACTCTCTCCAGAGACAGGGCTATGCTATTCATCAACTGTTTTTCAGGGCTGTGAAAAATCAATGAGATTTGAGCTGCAAACTCATCATTAGGACAGGAAAAACTCTGCAATGGAATTGATTTGTTTAAATATAATAACACAATTTAATGACAAGTCATGGGGGTGGGGAGAGAAGGAAAGGGAAAAACCAATAATAAAGAGAGAGAGAGAGAGAGAGAGAGAGAGAGAGAGAGAGAGAGAGAGATCTCAACCCAACATGAGACAGAAGTCATTGCTTTTTTTTTTTTTTTTTGTCATTGCCCTAAGGATAATTTTTAAAATGATTTTAAAACACACACACACACACACACACACACACACACACACACACAGACAGCCCCTGCCTCTGAGGAAGCCTGGGTAGGAATATGCTGTCAGAACAGGGAAAGAGCAGACATTGGAGGAGGAAACTGCAAATTACTGGGTCTGAGAATAGATTTCAGAAAGGACATATATCATGGCCCTGCTCTCTTATTTGTTGGTCTTGCCGTCTGGTTTGTCTTTGGTGAAATAGCTCTGGGGGTTAACTGAGCTACCCGCTCCTAGTGATCCAGTCTGTTCTCTCTCTGTGTCTCTGTCTCTCCTACTCAGGAGACCCCTAATGGAGCCAAGTTGACCACTGCTGTCACCAATGCAGGCAGATGCATTAGTATCCATTGGGGTTTAGTGAATTGTTGAAAGGATAGAAGCTAGCTTCAACTCCCAAGTCCCCTCCCCAAGCTACTGGAGGGAGGAAAGCGGGCACTAATCATGATGGAGCAGAAGAGCCTGATACACTAGATTCTGAGCCACACTTTAAACAGAAACCCACAGATGCTGGGGTCTAGCTATGTCTCTATGCCACATTAAACAATCAACCCAACGATCATCGTAACTCTCATTTCTATGGCTTTTTCAAAGTTTATAAATAAACCCTCTGGGAAGAAAAGCAGTATTATCATCCCCAGGTACAGAGGAAGAAACATACTCAAAGGTATTGGTCACATAATGTCTGAGCACCAGCCAGCAGCCAGCCTTTTAAGTAGGGGGTCACATTTATATAAAAAGGTTACTGTTAGGCACCAGGAGGAAAGGGAAGAGACATAAAAGGAACAAGACAGAATTGAATTAATCATCAAAATAATCATTAGCATTGCTACAATGAGCTCTATGATTATCCTCATTTTACAGATGAGGAAACTGAGAGCTTAGAAAGTGCAGGTAACTTATCTAATATCACAGAAGTATCACAATCAGGCAATTTAACTCATTTCCTCTGAGCAGCTTTCTTTCCCCTACACCATTTGAGACACATTCTCTCCCTTTAAGGGCTTGAAGTCTAGTTATAAGGATATAGACCATGTAAATATAGAAAAGATAATAACAAAAGACAATCAGTGCAAGTCAATGTACCACAAATTAAATACTTTAGCATCAAGCCACGTAAATATCATTCAACAAATATTTGTCTATGATGTCTCAAGATAAGTGGTAGAGACAAGCGAAAAAAGAATCACAGAATGACAGAATTTGAGAATGGAAAGGAACCCCATTCATCATCTCATCTCACTTAAACTTAGATGGGGTTAGGAAGAGGGTCAAGAAATTGGACTGGCTGAAGTAAAGATTATATACTAGGAAAGTAGCAGGACAAGAGATTGGAAAAAGGGGTTTGACTTCTCCACTAACCAATAAGGATCAATCCTGCAGGCACAAAACTTTTCAGCTCTAAAGTGACCTGTTGAAAAGAATCTTAGCAAGTGAGATACTCTGTGGCATTCAGGATAGATTGGTGAGGATGAAACTAGAGTTAGAGAGACTATTTAGATCTTTGATAAGCAGCTTCCTTCTCTTCTCCCCAAGATGTCCATCTTATGCAGAATCCCTAGAATAGGTATGGTCCAAGCATGCACATGCATACATGCATGCACACACACACACACACACACACACACACACACACACACACAATCCATTATTTCTTACACCAGGATTATCTCTGGATCCTTTCCACATAATAGTATTTAGAGAGTTGAAGTCTACCAAGAATTGCCTTATTATAATCACTGTTATAATCATTGTCCCTCCCTGCCCCCCACCCCTCCAGGCCAGGGACAGCCCAAGGATGTGGACTTTTTTGCCTCTTTTTTTTCCTTCTGTTTTTCCCTTTTGGCATCTGGCTCCCGGCTCCCAGCTCCTAGCTCATAGTTCTTCATGCAGCAGCCAACTGACTGACTCATTCCAGGTTGAGGTACCCAAGCTCCAATCAGGTGTTCCTGGCAGCACCTGGCTCAGATCAATGCCCTTGCTGGCATCTGGCCTCAGGAAGTTCTGCACTAATTCACGTGACTCATATCTTCAACAGCCTGTTCTCATTCCAGACCCCAGTGTTGCCCACCGGGAGATTTCCAGCCTCCTCACGAGTTGGGCAGGCATGATGCCTATTTTCCAAATTAAAAACCTCAGTCTGAATCCAATAATCTCCCATCCCAGACGTGGCTAAGTAAACATATTATTGTGTTCTGCGTTACTACCATCAACTTCCCCCTCTCCACCGGGGCCTAGGAAGAAGAGCTAAGATTAGTGGAATATCCTGGTTATCTATCACCATTATTTATCAGACGATAAATAGATTCAGAAGTCCTAGTTTCAGGTCTTAGCTGCTCCACTTTGGACACCTGTGTGCCCATTCTCAGTTTCCTTCCTGTAAAATGGAGATAATATGCTACTTCCCTCTCACAAGGTGATTAAAAACCATGTCTAGGAATCTCTGCTGCCTTACCTCATAGGAAAATGAAAATATATGTTAACAGTTCTTCTATTGGGGTAGTTAGTTGGTGTAGTAGATAGAGCACCAGCCCTGAAGTCAGCAAGACCTGAGTTCAAATCTGGTCTCAGACACTTAATAATTCCTGGCTGTGTGACCCTGGGCAAGTCACTTAATCCCAATTTCCTCAGGGGGGAAAAATGCTTCTATGAAAATGCCAAGTGAAGTCCAAAGATAATTATTATGAAATGATCAGAGAACGCAGAATACTGTGTGACTCCTTTCCCCTTCAAAGGTGGGACAAAAGCCACAAAAGGCCACGGTGGGAGACAATAGATCCCATGCACCCTCTAAAAGATGTAGGTTGGAACTGCTTAATAGGGAACTATCAGAGTACACAGCCCAAGATTCCAAATAAATCAGAGCATCAAAAAGTGACATGGGATCTCAGAGCTCATCTTGTCTCTATCACCTATTTTGCAGAAAGCTGAGGCCCAGAGAAGGAAATTTATTTTCCCAAGGTCACACAGGTCTGAAGGGCGAGAGTCAGGATTCCAAGCCAGGCTTTCTGATTCCAAATCCAGCATTCTTTCCACTGGCCTACCAGCTGACTCTTCTCCCTACTCAAACCCCAGCAGCAGTCACAAGCATCTGATTAGTGTCTACTCTGTTGGCACTGGTGGTACAAAAGCAAAAACTAAATAGTCTTGTCTTCAAGGTGCTAGCATTCATCTTCCTAGGTGATACACGTAGCAAAGAGCAGACAAGTAAAAAGCAAAAATAGCTCTTGTTATTACATATATATATGAAATATATATATACACACACATATACATACATATACATAATGTTTTAAGATGTACCAAGTGCTTTATACATGCCATCTCATTTCAGCCTCAAAATAGCTCTGGGACATAATTATTAATATTATTTCTACTTTACAGATGGGGAAACTATGGCTTATTATAAATATGTGACTTGCTCAAAGTCACTAAAGTTGATAAAGAGTTTAAGGCGGGATTCAAACTCAGGTCTCCTCCTTCCAAGACCAAGGATTTTTGCATGGCTGCCCCTGGAGCACACATACATATTAATAAATAGATACAAAAGTTTACATATGTATATATTACATATAATAAATAGATAACAGACATATTATATGTAATATATAATAAAGTTATATTAATATATAACATATTTATATAATATAAAATATAGATATTATAAAAATAATTATAGCACAACATCCATATGATATATATTTATATTATATAATTATATTTTTTATGTCTATAAATATATTCAAAAGTTTGCATACACACAAATGGCAGAAATAAGGAAGGAGAGCATTGGGGGAGAGGAGGGCAGCCTCTACAAAATCCTTAACCTATTCTATTCTCTAACTCAGAATACATATGAAACTGTAAGACACTGATACAAAGCAATTGTTGTTCATTCAATTCACTTGTGTCTGACTCTCGGTGACCCTATTTGGGGTTTTCTTGGCAAAGATACTGGAGTGGTTTGACATTTCCTTCTCCAGGTACAATGCAATAGATAAGCTAAAGTAAGTCTGATCCGGAAGCTGAAAGTTCCAGCCTTGATGGAATAAACCAGCCAGACCAGCCTGGGTAGCTCTCCAAATGTAGGCCTGAAGGTCATCCATTTTCACTCCAGGTCAGCAGACAGAGGCTCCCAATCCTGCCCTCTTTTCAGACCCAGGGCAATTTCCCCCACTGCCAGCTCCCTTTCTCCTCCTCACCCAGGCCACTGGGAGTCTGCACTTGAGGCTGCATTGATGTCTCCTCAGCTCTTAATCAATATTAACTGATAAGGGACACTAATGATGATTCAAAAGCCCCAGCCAGGCATTACCCAGCCGGAAGCCTATATCCAAGGCCTGTTTGCTGGCTTGCTACAAGTCTCCCAGGGGAAATGGAAGTTGACCTGGGAGAGGTCACTAGCAGACACACTAATTCAATTCTGTCCCTTAGTGACCCCTTCGATTTTGTCAGCCACCAACAAAATCAATGAGACAGAAAAGAACGTCAAGGATGGAATGGGGCTGTGGTAACCGTGTCCTTACTTGAATAAATAAATGCCAATTTCTTGTATCATGATAATAGTTTAAAATTGAAAGGGAACTTAAGAGATCATTAAGCCTCAATTTATAGTTTGGGAAACTGAGGCAACAAAAGGGAAACGATTTGCCTCAAAGACTCAGATCTGCTATATGGTCAGCTAAATAAATCCTGGGGAGAGTGGGATAGAAGATAACCTGATAGCCCCCATCCTAAATAGTAACTGACATTTATATCATTTAAAGTTTGTTAAGCATACATTCTAGATTGCATATGCTCTGTCCTTTATACCTCACAACCATCTTGTGACGTAGCTATTACAGGAATAGTCAGCTAGAATATGAATACTGTGAAAAGCTAATCAACTAATCTAGGAAGTATCAAGGAAGGATTTGAACCCAGGACTTCCTAATGAGTTCAACATTCCATCTACCATGTCACGCTGCTTATGAAAACACTGCAAGGTTATATATAATTAAGCGATTGGATTGTGTGATCCAGGCTCAGTCAAGAGGAAGCTTAATAAGTGATAGAGTAGTCAGGGAAAGACTTCTAAAACAAATGAGCCTTGACAGTAGAATTTGGAATGGATAAGGAGGGTAGCGTATATAAGACAAGGGAAACAACGCAAGAGAGAATGACCTCAGAGTGTCAACACAGCATAGTGAGAAGGTAGACTCAAAGTGTTTCTGGGAACTTCTGTAACCTGGGAGGACGGGTGAGTGAAAAAGCATCACTCCTGGTGGAGAGCAGCCCATTCATTTGCTCTCCCCGGAAGCTACTCCACACTTGGGGCTATGAGGAGCCTATAACCTTTTAAGACTTGGGAGATCTCACTTTACATCTTGTGCCTTTGGTTTATAACCCGAATTGATATTTCACCTAAAGAACCCTAGGTCCCAAGCGCACCATTTCCAAAAATATTTGTAATGAGCCAATCTGGCAATCTTTCTGCTAAATCAATGGGCAGCCTACCTTTAACCTAATAATGAAAAATAGGAAAAAAATCAGCCAGGTGAAAAGAGAATATAGTGAATAAGAAATCAGAAGGGAAAATAAATAAATTACTGGAAACAGAGTAAATGTGTCCTTACAGTTTTACAGAGGAAAATTAGAAAAATCTTTAAAACAAGGTACTTTATGGGACTCAGTTTTGGAAACAGCCAATGAGCAAGATTTAAATTAAGGCCAATGTATGCTCAATATTTAGCACATCTAGGTGGTGCAAGAGGTGTATTAGAGGGAGGATGGCTTCAGAATTTATAGGCTGTGTGACTCTGGGCACATCACTTAGCCTCTGGAAATTTCCCTGTCCTTTTCTGTAAAATGGAGATAATGATAGCAATTACCTTATGGAGCCATAGTGAGGATCAGGTGGGATAACATATATAAGTTCCTTTGCAAATGTCAAAGGGTTAAATAAATGCTAGTTATTATTATTATTATTGTTGTTGTTGCATCTACAGAGTCCCTTCTGTCTTCTGTGGTCACTAGGCAACATTAATTTGCCTACTAGCTTAAACAGAAAATGATCAGTCTGTAAATATGTGTTAAGTGTCTACAATGTCCCAGGCACAGCGCTATGTGCAGGTAAAGAGGCAAAACAAAAAGAGGTAAATCACGGTCCCTGCCTCAAGAAACTCACAATCTGATGAGCATCAAGACAATCTAAAGAAGATGTACAACTATATACAAGTGAACAGGAAATACACAGGAAAAGGCAGGCAGTTGAATTAAGAGGGATTGGTAATTTAGGGTTCCTGTAGAACAGAGGTTCTCAAACTATGGCCCAAGGGCCCCGCCAGGTTATGGCAAATGGGCTGAGGGGCGGAGACAGAGTGTGAGGTTTTGTTTTTACTATAGGTCTGGCCCTCCCACAGTCTGAGGACAGTGAACTGGCCCCTGTTTAAAAAGTTTGAGGACCGCTGCTGTAGAAGATGAGATTTTAACTGGGACTTAGAAGAAGCAGAGAAACTCAGGAGGTCAATTGTCAAGGCGAGAAAATACTCCAGGAATGACAATGTAGTCAGGGGATAGGGTGGCTTGTTTGTGGAATAGCCAGGAGGCCAGTGTCACCAGATGGTATTAGGAAGATCAATTCCCTGCTTGGCAAAATAATCATGATGCATTGCAAGGGCAAGGATGGATGTCTTTTACTATCTGTTTTTTGATTATCTACACTGTGACAGATTAGCACGGATAATTGAGAACTGATATGGTTGAAAACCATCACCAATGGAATGACATGTTTTGTTTTAGAGCCAGACTGTGGAGCTCTATGGGAGTCGGGGGAGTATGGTCCTAAGTCAACAAGACTGGTATGACTGCCATTATTCCTGTCATACTATTACCACAATCCCACCTCTAGTCACATTAGTATAGAGTAGAAGGATGTTATCTTTGACAACAAGCAGTTCCTCTGTGGTAAGGACAGGTCCGCATGTATCCTGAGATTGGCCTGGGCTTGGAGACAAGACAGGTAGAGGACGTAGACCTTACTATTCTCTTCTACCAGGATCAAATCTTTAGAATTCTGCAATTGGTCACTCAGCATCAGATGTCTGTAAGAATAAATATCCATCTTGTGCTGTTAAGATGCTCAGACCAAAACTAATAAAGAAAAAAAATCCTATTCTTGCAAGTGACAAGCAATTCTCCAGAAGGCTACTGGTTCTTACAGAACTCCCTGCTCTGTTGAACTTCCTTCCCAACAGAGCTCCTGCCATCTATTGGCCTTGGGTTTATCCAAAGTGGAGCTGGATAGAAAGGGACAAGTAGACATTTTAAAAAGGAGACTATCTGAAATAGAACCTAAATTTTTTTTTAAAGGTTCATGGGATTTATGCATGTTTTCCCTTGACAATTTCCAAAATGCTCTCACATTGGTTTTCTTCCCAGAAATCTTGGAAAAAGGGGGTACAAACAGTATTATTCCCATTTTATAGACCAGAAGACTGAGATTCAGAAAGACTCAAGTGACTCCCCCAATTTTTTTCCACTATAAAAACAAGTTGGAATCTCTCTCTGGGGGGTCGGGGGTGTGAGGCAATTGGGCATAAGTGATTTGCCCAGGATCACACAGCTACACAGCTAGGAAGTATTAAGTGTTAACTGTTTGAGGCCAGATTTGAACTCAAGTCTTCCCAACTCCAAGACCTTTGTACTATCTAGCTGCCCTCAGAGCCTCTCTTAATTTCCTCATTTGTAAGTGAATTAAATGGGACTAAATGATCTCTTAGGTAGCCTTCAACTCTAATTCTGTAATTTATAAATCATACACACTCCAGGCTTTGGGACTTTGGCACTTTCTCACCCCAAGGAATATTCCTCTGCTGCCATTCTGCCCTCTTTCTCTTTCATTGGTGAGTTCTTCCCAATGCTTCTATTTTGAAAAGGGATCCAGATGGACTATACTTCATTCCTTTCTTAGTTTTACTTCCAACTCTCTGGACTTTGACATCATTCCCCCATTGAAGTACCTCCTCCCTCCATTTTTAGCTTTTCTCTCACTGGAATGTTTAGATCTTTGAGAGAAGGAATTGTCTTTTTCTTGCATCTGGATCCTCAGCTTTATCACTGCACCTAGCACACGGTAAGCACTTAATAAATGCTTGCTAGCATGCCTTGCCCTACCATCCATCACCAAACAGCATCCTAACTAATCTGCCTACTTTTCCACACTCTCCCATATACAGGTTAATTTTCCCAATGTTCAACATGAATGTAGTCTTCCACTGCTCAAGCAAGTTCAACAACTTCTTATTGGTACAAGGTCAACTCCAAATTCCTTGGTCTACTTTTCAGGAATATTCATCATTTAACCATTCTAATCCTGTATAGACAGGAACTGGAATGTATTACTAAAGAAAGGATCCCAGAAGTTCATCTCCCCTCATTTCCTCCTGCTTTCTTTTTTTTTCAATCAACTGAGAGATGGTTTTTTAAGGAGACCTTTGAATGTGCTTGACATGTGGTATAATAAATGCTTGCTAACTGATTGGTCCAAGCAAAATGACAGATGCGAGTGTGAGACACTGGCTCCTACTCTTAAGGGGCTTACAGTCAGAACGACAGTTTTTTGTACCTTTAGTCTGTCAATGTGCAAGAGACAATGGATTTAGTCTGCTTGACCCTAGAGAGTAGAAATAGAAGTTTCAAAGAAGAAAATTTAAGTTAGATATGAAGAAAAAACATCCAAACATAAATGATGTAAAGAAAAATCTTCCTAATTATAAGAATACTCCCAAAACAGAATGCTGCTTTGGAAGGGAATGGGCTGCACCCTCACCAGAAGTCTTCAAGCAAAGGCTTGTATGGTTAATGCAGAGGAGCTTGAATCTGGATTGGAATACAAGGCAGCAGAGAGCTATTTCAATTCTACAGCACTGATTCTGTAACTATGTCTTCTGTATTTATTGTTATTATTATTATTATTATTATTGTTGTTGTTGTTGTTGTTGTTTTGTTTTGTTTTGTTTTCAATCTCCAACCCACCCCAAGCCCCACAGTCAGGCTTTCAGATTAAGGAAAAAATTGGAGGTTGGTAAATAAAGATCAAATTGACACGCCGACCACATCTGACCATAATAAGCCCTTCTCTGTTCACACTACCCCTTATCACCCCCACTAAGTCTGATAGTTACTTGTGGGTCTGAGAATTGAGGAAACCTCTACCTTTCTCTCTAAGTCCAGGGGATCCAAGCATTTACCAAGCAATTAACTTCCAGGCACCCAAGCAGAAGGTCATTCAGACAGGGCTGGGGCCATGGGCTTACAGGAAGCTGGGCCGGGGGTTATTTTTAGCATCCTATTTCAAAGGAGAAGAGGCATTAATTCCAACCAGGTAAATGTCAGCAGCCATCAGTAAACATTGGCCAATTAAAAAACGCTGCTAGAGCACAGCAAGGAAAGAAAATGACTCCTCATTTCCCTCAGCTTTCATCCTTTTCTTTCCCAAAGTTGCCTCCTTTATACTTCCTCATCTTTTTCTTCCTATGTCTGGGAAGAACCAGGAATTTTACCTACTTCCTGCCATCAGAGAGCTAATAGCTAATATATATGTAGTGCTTTAAAGTTTGCAAAATGCTTCCCCTCCATTATCTCATTTGATCCTTAGTTTAAAAGCCTAGAGGCATGTGCTAATGTCTCCCTTTTAGAGATGAAGAAAGTGACCAGCCTTATAGGTTTCCCCACATAAGATTATAAACTCACAGAGGGGGGAAGCACTCAAGAGAGTGGTGCAGTGGATAGAGCACCAACCCTGAAGTCAGGAGGACCTGAGTTCAAGTCTGGCCTCAGACACTTAACACATCCTGGCTGTGTGACCCTGGGAAAGTCACTTAGCCCCAATTGCCTCAGCACAAACAAACCCCCAAAAACCCCAAAATGTGACCTGTGTTGAATTTGAAGTGACTAAAGCAATTATTTGAATTTCCTGATTCCAAGACCAACCCTCCGTCTATTGCCACCTAGAGGTTGAAAAGAAGTACAGGTGATTGTCTACGCCCAAGACCCCTCACAGGACAGTGCTCTATCCTAACAGCAAGGTATTCCTGGGAAGGTTTTCTGGGACAAGTCAGAGAAATATAACAGAACCAGGAGCTCTCTACCTTTGCAAATATCAAAAGAGGGGGAGGGAAGTGTTTACTTAATCCCCAGTACACAAAGTACAGGACCTGTGCTACACTGATAGGCAAGAGAACACACTGAAAGGCGAGTGCCTTGCCAGTGAACTTTCAACAAATATGTACTTAAGCTGGGTCTAAAACCTCACACTCCAACTTCCTCCTTCTGCCATCCTCTGAAGGCCCACCTCGCCTTTACCTCTGGGTAAAAACTGGGGTATCTCAAGAAACCAAGGGACAAAATGGTACCCGTGTCTCAACACCATTCCCAGGGGAAACCAAAAGGTTTTTGACTCCCAAATTACAAGCACCCTGGCCAAGGATGGCTTTCAAGCACATAGCAAGCATATATATGCTTTGCACCTAATCGACAAATTGATCAACATTTTAAAAGTTGAAAACGATGAAGAAAGCTCCACAATACCAAGCCCCAAACTCAGAAGTTTCTTCAATGGGGAAAAAGCAAGCTAAGCAAGACTTGTCCCAACTCTGAAATTCAGACTCTTGATTCTAGAGGAAGGCTGCTCGGATTTGGAGTGAGCAAAGACCACAGGTTAAGTCCTGATTTTGCCACCATTACCTCTATCGTCTTGGGGAAATCATGTAAAATTTTGCCATCTTACTTTTCTTACCTATAGAAATGAGGAAAGTGGATGGGATCCTCTCTGAGATCTGTTTATAGCTCCAGCTTCTGTGGCTGCACAGAAGGAATTGTGCCATTCTTGCTTTTCAAATATTTTGCACAAGGTTTAGAAATGGCCCACAAGAGCCAAAATAAATAAACAAATCCCCCAAACTCAGAAACAAAGTTAACACCCATAAAGACTGGATGAATAAAGTGGGCCACATTAATGTAAAGGAGGATTAGTACACCATAAGAAAAAAAAGAATAGAAGTATGGGAAGCCTTACAAAATAATGCAGACTGCAAAAACATAACAATGACCACAACCACATAAGGGAAGAAAAATGATCTGAACATTGTATATTTACAATGGTCAAGCTCAAGTCTGAAGGAAAGTTAAGAAAACATGGGCAATGGGTGGTGCAGTGCCTTGAGTTGTCTGCCTTCAGTCAGGGAGCACTGAGTTCAAATCTAGTCTCAGACAGTAGCTAGCTGTGTGACCCTGGGCAAAGTATCACTTGAACTCTCAGCCTCAGTTTCCTTCAGTGTAAAACTGGGAAGATTATAATGAGTAGCATCTATCTTATAATGTTATTAATAGCATTTGTTTTGAGGCTCAAAGGAGATAATGAAGGGTTCTGCAAATTTTAAAGCCTGTCTCTTTACAGAGGTGGAGGACTTAGGGTATAGAATATTGCGTATACTGTTAGACTATACTGGTTCATTTTTATGACTGGTATTTATTTTTTCTTTCTTTAAAAAAAGGCTCCATTCCAAGGGATGGCTTACTGGGAAAGGCAGTTAAAGGAACACATTAGGAAAACAATGTAAGGTGATTTAAAAAGAGGAATAAAAATTTTTAAATGGTTATTTCAGTCCACTGGCCTTTGGAGATAGACAAGACAGGTCCCTGCTCCCATCCTTGGGAAGTACAAAGAGAGAAAGAGTCTCATCATTCAGCCTGGCAATAACATGCCAAAGTCCAGGTGTTCCATGGTGTAGTATTTTTAGGAGTCACTGATTTAGGGCTTAGCTATACTGTTTTTTTTTTTTTTTTTTTAAACTACATTGATAGATTTCACATCTCTGCCAGGTGCCCTGCCCCTTTCTACAACCTATGCAATTCTGGGTGGCCAATCAACATTTGGAAAATAGCCACAAGACTAAGCCATGGACAAATGCACCAAGATCTCCAAGCTCTGAAAGATTTGGTTGAGTGAGCTCCACATTTCCTTGACTAATCTTCAACAACAAGAAGAAGTGGACTATTCTTCTGGTCATTTCCTGACTGAACTCCAAAGGGATCACAGTACATCCACCCACACAGTAACAACCTACTCCAATTTTGATCCTCTTGGCTAATCATTCATTCACTTGTTTGACAACTACTTACGTAGCAGGTAAGGTGCTAGGCATTATGGGTGATACAAAAGAAGCTATGTTCCATGAGCTTGAAAAGCCTACAGAGAATAGAGAAAGAGCAAGATGGCAGCACAGACCTTCGGCCATTTTACCAAGGTCAAACAGCTTTCTAATCTTTATTGTAACAAAACTATGAGAGTCAAAACATACCCCAGCACCCCAAGGATGAATTGTACCAAGGTTCCTTAATGTGGGGATCCAAGGATCCCCACAGATAGATTTCCAGGGGTCCAGGAATTTTGATGGGCAAAAGGAAATCACATCTTTTTTTTTCCCCCCCACTAACTTCCAAGGAAAATTTAGCAATTCCTTCAATTATTTAAAAACATGATTCTGAGAAGGCATCTGGAGGATTCTCCAGATTGCCAAAGAGGTCCATTATGTACAGCAAAAAAGCAAGTGATCGCTAAGCTTTGAATTTCTAGTATTCTCAGTGATCCTACCATTTAATCTTTTCCCCTTACATATATTTAGCCAGATTGGTTTACTCTCTGTACCATGCTCTCCCACCCAAGCACTTTTGCTCATCCACTTTTTCCCCTGATGGAGGATACTCACTTTCACTTCAAGTCATCCTTACAAATCCTCTCCTAATCTTTCAGTGGCCAGCCGAAATGTCATCTCTCTTTAAAAAAAGGCTTTCTTGTTCCCTTTTGTAGAAGTTCTCTTTCTTTCCTCTGGACCTTCACAACACCTTGCTTGTACACCTCACTGATGTAGTTCTATTTTATTCTGTATCCTTTTTATGCATCTGGACTTCTGGACTCACTGGTTAGCTTCTGGAAGTAAGGACTAGATTTTGATTCTCTTTGTACTATCCTTAGATCCAGCTTGCACTTAATAGATACTTGCTGAATCCTTAATGATGGCCCACCTTAAAATTTCATCTTCTCCATGAACTCCTTCCTGGTGACCAAATTCTATAGGGAATTTTCCTTCCTCTACACTCATGGTACTTATTCTTGTAATAATTCTTATAACTCAGGTGACAAATGTGATATACCATCTTTTCTGTGTTCTCCCTGAAACAATGTCTCATCTCTTTCATGCTGATATCTTGTGGGACTTATTGTGAAGCTACAGAAGGATCATCACAATCTCCTAAGAATTAAAAATGACCATTACTTCGAGAGATACATAATAAATGGGAGCATGCTGCAATCCAGTATGAAAACGGAACAACAAAACAGGAGATTGATCTCAAAGAAACAGATGATGGAACAAGAAGATGGACTGGTTAAGTAGAATGAACAAGGGATAACTAATGGGCAGCTCATAGACTTCACTGGTTTCCTGCTGGCGAAATCATAAAAGGCTCTCAGCATGATGGGTAGACCCCTTTGGGTGAAATTATAGGAGAATAAGGACAAGAGTTTGTACGTGGTGGGCAGGCATAGATGGGTGGGATTGCAATCAGCCTCACTAGAAGGAGGACTCACATGGATGGACTCTCAGACCCTTTTGAGGATGAGTGTGAATATGTATGTGTGAATATGTATGTTTCCATCTTGTAACCTCCCTGGGTCTCCATTGCCTCATCTTTAAAATGAATGGTTAGACAAGATAGTCTGTGAGATAACTAGAGACAATGATCCCAAGGGATTTATGCTGGGAGATCTGAGAGTACTCTCTGCTCTTCATCTCTCTCTATCTCTCTCTCTTCTCTCTCTCTCTCTCTCTCTCTCTCTCTCTCTCTCTCTCTCTCTCTCTCTCTCTCTCACACACACACACACACACACACACACACACCACACAGAGTTCCTAATACAAGACTCTCAATAAATGTTGCAGGAAGAATTCACAAAACAACAGGCTCAAATCAGGTTGTATTTTCTATGTTTCAGGTACCAGATTCATCTGAATCTATTTAACACCTATTCAACTCTTTCCTGAATCATCAATCTGTCAGCTTTCAAACATTTTTCCCTTTCTAAATATTTCTTTCCTCCCGCTCTCCCTCACCACCAATGCCGAGCCCTCCTTTGCTCAGCATCTCCCTCTCATGGCGCCCATAATCCACCGGTGAACAGATTGCTGACAGCATTATCGCGGGCAAACAGGACGGCGCTAATGGTAGCAGGCCCTCCTAGCTAGGCAATTATTATAGGCAGAATAATGCAAATGAATCTTAATCTGCCTTGCACAAAGGCAGAGGTCTGAGGTCTGCATGAAACCTTTTGCAGCTCTCAGTCTAGATAGGAGACTTCCAGATAACGACCTATCTCCAAAACACACCCAAGAGCTTCCTCCAGCTCTTCCCTGTTTATTAAACTCTGCCCCCGGCAGGTACCCGAGGAGCTCTAGATTTCACTGTGCTATTTTGGCTCTCCCCACTCTTGGCACGGCTGCGACCTGCCCCCAGCCCCTCCTTTCCCTCCTCTCAGAGAAGCAACCTAACAGGCATGGATCCTGACTTCCCTGTTCCCCAGCTACAGACAGACCGTGGCTAACAAAGGAGCTGGGACTGCTGGGAGTCACCTACCACCACCTCACTCAGGGGATGCCCAGAACCAACCGAGGCTTGGGACCAACCAAGAGAAAATGGGAATGGAGTCATTTCTGGTCATTTTCAAAACCAAACCTGGAGGAAGAACCAGGCTTCAGTCCAGTTAACTGAAATGCCAAAGCAGAAACAATGAGTAATCTTAGATGGCCTCATTTGTACAAATCAAAGCAGCAACCTTGGGGTGACCCATGGTGTACACTCAGATCAGCGCCCCCCTCCCATACACATACACTCTCTCTCTGTCTCTGTCTATATATGAATGTGTGTGTATGTATATGTCCCTCTCTTTCTCTGCTCTTGTCTCTGTCTTTGTCTCTCTATGTCTCTGTGTGTGTCTATCTGCCTCTCTCTGCATGTCTATGTGTGTATATATCTATCTTTTTCTCTTCATCCTTCACTCTCTCTCTCCATATATATATATATATATATATGTATATATATATATATATATGTGTGTGTGTGTGTGTACATATATATATATATATATATATATATATATATATATATATATATATATGTCCTTCTCTATCTTTCTCTATCTACAAACACTTCTGTAAATCCCGGTTCAGATACCCTGCCCCCAAGGTAAATCCTGGCAATACAAGCTGCTCTATCTAAGTCATGAGATTTAATGGAGATGAGGCTGAAGATAGCATCTTGTTCACTTGTTTTTGGCTCAGAAATTTATTTTGATTTTTTTTCCCCTTTCAGATTTTCCTTCCTTTTTATGCTTCAGGTGATATCAAAATGATCCTGGGTTCCCCAAGCAGGCACAGAGTGACAGAGGAGAAGCCGGGAGGCATTTGGTGGTTTGGGGGAAAGCCAGGCTGGAATTTTAAGTTGACCACAAAGTAGATAATCTATGCATGGGCAATCAGGAGCTGGCTAGCCATGCCCAGATGTGATTATCCCTCTCCCATGTAGCTGTTACCATTCTATACCCCCAGGGGTAGTGATGGCTTTAGTCTAGGAATGAAACCATTACAGTAGAAAGATACACATACATATGCCGAGATTCTTTGGCCCACACGTAGCCCCTGCTGTTGAATGAACCTCGGAAGCCAGTGCCACATTTTCTCAACCACCGAAAGTCATGAGAGGTCTGGGTTCAGCTGCCAGTTCATTCAACTATCAAGGTCCCTTCTTCCCAGAAAAGCATTGTTATCATGGCCCAGCAGGATGGCCAGCTCCTCTCAGATGACACAGAAATGTTCCGATGATTTGGTCGAGACAATAAGGCACACATAAGTAAGATTTTCTTCCTTCTGAGCTAGTCTTTACCCTTACAAGATCATAGAATCAAAGATTAAAAGCTGGGAAGGGATCTCCCAGTTCATCTGGAATGATCCCCTAATTTTGAGGAAGGTCAGGAGAGATTCTGTTTTGCCTGAGGTCACACAGGTAGTAAGTGGTAAAATAAGAGATCTTGTTCCCTTCAAATGCTTCCCCAGGAGCAATAAGGACAGATGCTACACTACCAGAGCAGTGCCAAATGGAAGGCAGGTTCATTTTTAGTTTGTTCCAGGAGTTATCCATCACTACCAAAAAGATGTCTCTTGCTCTCCATTGCCTTCAAACCATAGGGAAACATGCTCCCAGAGTGGAGTCCTTAGACCTCTCAGCCCAATTTGCAAATGGTTGCTGGGCCCATTATCTTCTGTTAGGCTGTTTTCCCCAAGGTCTTAGTGCACCAATTTCTAAAGACTCAGGGTAAGGGAGCACCTAGAAATATATCTAGAGGAACTTCCTTAGTAAACAATATTTTATAAACTCTCTTATCCCCAAATCTTCAATAGCTCCCCAGCGATTCCATGGTAAAATCCTAACTCTCAGCCTGGTCCTATAATCTGGTCCCAAACTACTTATTAACATCCATTTCTCACTATTCCTCAACACAGATCTTATGCTAAACCTCCCCACTCTCCTTCAAACAGGCTTGCTCATGCTAATAGAATCAGGGTAATTTTTTTAAACCTTGGAAGTAATTTATCTAAACCCAGACCTGAGCAGAAATTCCCTCTATCGCAGTACTTCTTCACCATTTTTGAATGTCATGGACTCCTTTGGTAGTCTGGGAAAGGCTAGAGATCCTTGCTCAGAATCCTTGCTTGTCAAAGGAAATGCTAAGTTTTCACTTAGAGTTTACTGAAAAAAAAAGGATGCAATTTTTTTTCATTCAAATTCCCAGACTCCCTGAAATCTACTCTTGGACTCTTCATGGGGCTGAGCACTCTCAAATCAAAGTCACTAGCTTTCTACTTTATTACTCATTACTTCCCAAGGTACCCTTTGAACAACAAATAGCAAAGAGCTTTCCTCATATATTGAGTTGAAATATACCTGTACATAATTTCCAACCACTGGCACTAAGTAGGACAAGAATAATCTATTGAACTCATCATTCGACTTCACCACCCCTAGCTCCTTGAACTGTATCTTACCCTCCTGACGGCCATGCTCTGATGTGCTCTAGCGTCTTAGAAATGCATTCTTGTTCATACTATTTTTAAGGACTAGAAAGCCCTATCCTCTACTTTGTGACTATTCAAATTTTTCAAGGTCCAGTTCAAGCTCGGTCTGCTCTATGAAGCTTCCGGGACAATAGCCTCATCTTGGACTTTTTGGTTACCTCTCCTTTCTCCTCTCATTATAAAGCTTAGAGACTCAGCAAGCACCTGTATGTATCTGTTGAGCTGACTGACAGGTACTTTAAAGAAACAGGGATTCAGCATAGAGAAATGCAAATTAATCACACCTTTCCTTCCTATAATCAGCATCAGAGGATATAACAGATATGAATGAAATTTGAAAAATAAAGAATAACTATCCAACAATGGAGAATTATTACCAACAATAATCTTAACACACTAAATCCTCCTGTAATGTCTCTTTGTGTTATGAATGTAATCCCGGTTTCTCAAATGCTTTGCTACTCCAACCTGAACTCAAGGAGAACCCAAACAAGGAGGAAGGGCTTCCAGTATAGATACAGCAATGGGCTGTATCTGTTGTCCATCAATCGGCCTCGATAAATGTTCAGAGGCTCTGTAGTAGAACTCTATCTACCAGTTGAGAAACCTTTCTGGGCATTGGAACTTGAGAAATTTGTCTAAGAAATCATGGAGAGACTGGGGTATGTATGGCAGTGCAAGAAGGAGTCATACTGATAAAACCGTGACTTATTTGAAGTTGAAAAGAAAAGGAATTTATGGGGAAGCTAGGTGGCACAGTGGATAGAGCACCAGCCTGAAGTCAGGAGGACCTGAGTCCAAATCTGGCCTAAGACACCTTAACACTTCCTGGCTGTGTGACCCTGGGCAAGTCACTTAACCCCAATTACCTCAGCAAAAATAAATAGATAAATAAATAAAAAAGAAAGAAAGGAAGGAAGGAAAGGAAAAGGAATTTATAAAATTAATGAGAATGTAGAATAGTCCACTGAAGAGAGTACCGGTTCTGAAATCAAAAGTTGTTATTGTTCAGTCATTTCCCAATCTTTGTGACCCTATTTGGGAATTTCTTGATAGAGACATTGGATTGGTGTGTCATTTCCTTCTTCAGCTCATTTTACAGATGAGAAAACTGAGGCAAACAGAGTTAAGTGTCTAGCTCCAGGGAGAGGAACAAGAGGGAGGGAGGAAAAAAAAATTGAAACTCAAAATCTTACAAACCCAGCTCACACAGCTAGGAAGTATCTGAGGTCAGATTTGAACTCAGGAAGTTAAGTCTTCTTGACTCCAGGACTGGTACTCTAACAAAACCAGTTCAACTGGCACTCTGAATGCTTTGTATGATCTTAGGCAAGTGACTTAACCACTCTGAGCCCAAGTATCTTTATCTTTAATATGAAGGAGTTGGATCATATGGCCTAGTGGGTTCCTTTCGGCTTTGGATCTGTGATTCTCTGATCTACAAGAAAAACCATGACATTGAGGATAGAGAGAGGATTGGGTTAATGTCTTGCCTGTAACTCTAACTGTCTATACTGTAATCCTAATCAAGTCACTGAATATCTCAATGAACCAAGACACCCCTAGAGAACAGAAGTCACAGAATGATTGTTGATCTAGGGGAAGCAGCATGGTGCAGTGGAAAAACTTCAAATACTAACATAAATATCTTCTATGTGACTCTGGGTAAATCCTCAGTTTACTCATCTATAAAATAAGAGCTGGGCAAAAGGATTCATGTCACCCCAAAATAGGGATAAGAGCTAATTTACCCCCAATCCACTAAGACTCTTTCCACCTCTAGATCTAGGATCTTCAATGGGATTTGCATTTCCTCTTAGGAGTTCCCTACAATAATGAAACCACAATCTTTGACCAAAAATAAACCAACAAAAAAATCTCCAACACAAACAAAAAATTAAACTTTTAAAAGTCCTGTAATCATTCTTACTAATATTATCCTGGAAGAGTAATATAAGTGAGAAGTCTGTTTTGCAAAAAGAGAGTTATAGAACTAAAACCTATAAGATTGTGTTTTAAAATAATATTCAGTTCATTAATAAGTTAAAAAAAAACTATTCAATTATTTCAACCCACTGGGATATGTGAGAGCTATGATTTAGGGGAAGGAAGAAGCCAACCAAAATGAATGGACCTGGCTCAGTCTTCCTATTGCCCTCAAATGCTTCTCTCTGACTCATCTTATCCACAACAAAACTATTCTTTTTCCCAAGACCCACCCACCTCTTCCAAAATCCCTATTTCTGTCACCACCAGCACCCTCCTTCCAGGCACAAAAGTTCTTAACTTTTACACTACCTGAACCTTTAATTTTCTTTCACCACATACACCTGCTCAGTTGCTAAAATTTGTTTTTACTTTTCAGAATTCCTCTTCTTTATCCCTTTCTCTCAAGTCACAAAACCTCCATCTTGATTCAGGACCCTATCTCCTCCTCCCCCAGATTACTCAATAAACTCCTAATTAGTCTACTTGCCGCAACTCTCACCCCACTTTAATCCATCTTGCATTCACCTCCTAAAGTCATTTTCCTGTAAGGTCTTTTCTGGTCCTAAAGCTGTGATTTTATGAGGTTAAAGGGAGTGAGACAATAAAAAGAATGCTGGATGTGAATCAGAACAGGATTTAAATAAAAGCTGTGAGCCAGGGCAAGTTACCTCCCTAAACCTCAGTTTCCTCACTTATGGAATAAAGATATACTTCCTGATAATCTCACTGGATTGTTAGGAGGACAATGCTTGGAAAACCCTAATTAGCTATCAGTATGAATTGTTGGTTATTAACATTACATATGTCACACTGACTCAGTGGTTTCCTGCTTTGAGAAAGTAGCAGCAGTGGGGAGCTGTCCACAGCTGAAGCTCGCCAAATATTGAGTCATGGTCTCTGTCCTACAAGGTGGGATTAAAAAGATGTCAACATGTGCACTGAGCTGAACATGTGAAATTATGACAAGGAGCTCATCAAACGTGTTTCAATTCCCCATTCCTTGAGCTCTTCCCTGACCTTAGACTAAGTCTGCCTGCTCTGTCCTTGGATCCCACTGCTGCTGTACTGCCAAGAAGGTCATGCTTCTCTGCTTTATCCTCTGGACACTGATAGCCCCATACCACTAACTCTAAGCGCCTTTGATTAAAACCTAGTATTAAAGTGTTGAGGATCTGTAGACCCTGAAAGCGAGGTTCAAGTCCCAGCTTTGTCCACTTACGCAGTTAGTTCTGTGACCTAGAGTAAAAAGAGACAATAGGATCGATAGAGCAGAAAGAAAACCAGTCTTGGGAGTGATAACACCCCAGTTCAAATCCCAGTTCTGTCAACCAACCTCTCTCTATAACTTTGAATGAATTACTATACTTCTTTGCAAAATCAGGGTGCTTTTTTAGGGCCATTCAATCTGGGTCATTCTAATATTTTTATTTTTTGTACAATTCATTTTTAAAATGCTATACTTTTTTTTTTCTTTACCAGAGCAGAAGTTAGAGGAAAGAACTGATCTTCACCCCCAATCCCCAGCCCAGTTGTTTCAATCACAGACATATTACATTCTGATATTTTAAAAATGAGAAGAAATCTGTGGAAAAGAAAATTTCCTCAGCACTATTTTCTTATAAATGAGCTAAAGGCAGCAAGGAAGCTCTCAGCAATCTGGCCCCACCCTAACCTTTTCAGCCTTATCTCAGACTGAGAAAGTTCCCTTCCCCCCAGATTAATCTTTTCAGTGCTCTTTGAACCTGTGTCTCACCACCTGTAACTCCTCTTCCATTTCTTAGTTGGAACTGGCTTCTTTTCTAAACCCTAAACCATCTTTCAAGTTCCAAGTAACACCCTACCTTCTGTTGATGACCACTCCCAGCCTCAAGTGACTGTTCACCTCTCAGTCTGACAGCACTGCCTGCCATCTGTGCCTCTCATTGAGAACTAATCACATACTGCCTGGTATTATTAGCTATATTTTTACATTTCTGTTCCATTTCCCCAGGTCAATTATAAGCTCCTGCAGGGCTAGAGCTATGTCTCATCCACCTCCTTGTCTCCCTAACATTGCCCGGTACACAGTCATGTATGCCATGACAACAGTCATGACTGATTGATTGTACACCAACTTCTCCAGATTTAAAAACAAAACACAGGAGAGATACAGGGAGAGGAAAACTGGTCTTCAAATCCCAAGCATAAACATGGAGAGCTCTTAAGAGCAGCTGGCAAACTTTTACATCCATGGGACCAATTTCAACTAAAAAAAAAAAAAAAAATCACACTAAAGCCCTATTTGAGAGTTTAAAAAATGGGGGGGGGGTGGAGAAGGAGAAGAACCAATGGGGAGAATAGCATTGCTTTTGGTGGTACCCCAATTGTAAAAAGATTATAAATAATGAATCAGGCCAGAAAGAGCAGTAAATACACTAATACAGGAGGCTAGACTACAGACAAATTGTTGACATCTGAGGATAATCCTGAGTAAGAAAGAGAATGTTGGAGAAATGGTTAATGGTTTCCTTTTTACGATCAGCCCTACCACCATCTTTATGGTGCCTCCTAAATCTAAGGGTTTTTAATGTGAGGTCCATGTTTTTTAAAAAATATTTTTGATAATTATATATAATAATATAATTTAATAAATATATAAATATATTTAATAATTATATTAACATATATTTGTTTGCTTTAGAATTTTTGTATTTTACTTTACATATTCTAAAACATTATTCTGAGGAACCCACAAACTCTACCAGATTGCCAAAAGGATTCATGTCCTCCTCCCTCCCCCAAAGGGAAAAAAATAGAAGTTGGTTTACTTCCCACCCGGAAAGCTAAGAGCTGAGATGCTGTCTGGAAATCTCATCATATCTCATTATAATGTGTCCCCCTCACCTTTCCAACCCACTGCCCCTATCCCAAGGTCCCCCTACCTACCCAGTAAGTCAGTGATATTGGTCTAGCGATTACTTCTTAAAAAAAAGGCCCTCAATTTCCAAACTCCAAACATTCTTCATTTCTTCTTCCTGACTCCCTTTAAGTAACAGTTAAAAGCTTACCCTCCTCAGAAAGGAGCTTTCCAGTATATCCTCCCCACCCTGTAATTCTAATGCTGATAATTTACAACTTATTGTGTTTAGTTTGTTTAGGAATGCTAGATATGAAATCAAGAGAATTGGCTTTAAAGTGGGCTGTGACCCCAGGCAAATCACTTCTCAAAGTATCAGTTTCCTCATCTGGGAGAGGGATTATGTACATATAAGACCTGTAGGGCCTGTCTCACTGGGTAGAGGGGACTACGGTGCTTCTAGAGGGATCTTTACCTTGATACCTCAGTTTCCTCTTTTGTAAAATGAAAGGGCTGGAATAGATGAATGAATGAAAATGAATTTATTAAGCACTAAGTGCAAAGTCCTGGGGATATAAATAATAGAAAATAAGCCAGTCCCTGCTCTCAACATGAGCTCCTTCTCATTGGCTGACAATTCTTGTAGTACCCAAGAGGTCTTCCAATGGGCTATTAAGTCCCAGAGGAGGCTTCTCAAGGGGAATGATGGAGAAAGCAGGCAAAAGGCTAACCAGCCATAGCCTCTCTGTCGACCCAATGCCAGTTCCTCTAGAGACCATTTTAAAAGGCCGGGAAGGGAAGGAGCAATGCTTAAGGACTAAAGGGAACAGGGAAGATAACCCAAAACAGGTCTCATCCAGCCCAGATCCTCCTTGATCGCATACACCTCAGGGAGCAGACCTCATCAGGGTTTTGATTTTCAGTGAAAATAATAATAATGAGAAACTCCAAGTCTTCTTTGTTATTATATATCCTAAACAACCATCTGAAGGGTGTTTTGAAAAAGAGAAGGGGAGGAAATAACTAGATTACATAGATTAACAGCAGGATATACTGTAGAATAAGGTTTTTTTTTTTCTCCCTTTAGAAAGAAAAACCTTTCTATTCTTTACAAGAATATTAGGGTTCATCTGGCTGAGGAATGGGGAACTTGTCTCTAGCATTTCCCCTCAAATAAAAAGCAGCTCAGACAAAAGTAAATCTGATTTGCCCCTCACTTTAAATCTCAACTAAGGAAAAGCCACGTCCAATAATTCTAACATAAAGAATCACAACATATTCATTCTGGAAGAGACTTTAGGGATCAGCTAGTCAAGTCCATTCCTTTGACGGGTGGGAAAACTGAGATTCAGAGAGGTAAGAATATACAGTAGAAAGCAAACTCTGGACTTTGAGGAAAGTTAGAACAGCCATATATTATGTAATCAACTGAGTGTCTTTATAAAAGCACATTTTAATTACAAGAGGGGTCAAAATGGTACCAACAACTTCCTGTTCTGTTTCATTCCCAGAGCTCACACGCTACTTACATCATTACTCCTCTCAGTCTACATAAAGCAGATTTTGAGGCTTTGGGATTTCAAGACTTAGCGTACCTTCCCCAGAAAGTCAAGCACAGGATATTGTGGTTCAAGCATGTCTGACTCCTCTTCATGACCCCACTTAGGGTTTTCTTGGCAGAGATATTGGGGTGGTTTGCCATTTCCCTCTCATTTTAAAGATGAGAAACTGAGGCAACCAGGATTGAGTGACGTGCTCAGAGGCACACAGCTAGTGTAAATCCACGACCAAATTCGAATTCAGCTCTTCCTGACTCTAGATGCAATTCTATCCACTATGCCACATAGCTGTGCATTCATCTCCATTTTACTGATGTATGGAATGAGATATGGAAAGCTGAAAAGAGTTATACAAACTACAGGTCCCTCCAATACAATGCTCTTCTTACTGACTCTGCCCAAGGAGATACTTGCTCATTCTCTTTCCTGGCACCTGCTTGTACTCTGGGGAAATACTGCCCTTAAGAGCTAGCAACAAGGTATCATCGACCAGCCACCACAACCTTAGTCTCCATGGTGCTTTGCAATTTTAAAGCATTTTCTGGTTTGTTGTTACATTTGGTGAAAAACATGCTAATAGCATTTCCAAATAAATAAAAAGAAAATTTAAATAACTCGATTCCACAAAATGAAATTTAACAAGCAATAAAAGAACTCCCAAAGAGGGGGAAAAAAACATTACTGGATCAATTTACAAGTGAACTCTATCAAATATTCAAAGAATAATTCATTTCAATAACAATAATAATAGCTGGCATTGATACAGCACTTTAAGCTTTGCAAAGTGCTTTATATATAATATTTCATCTGATTTTCACAATTCTGTAAGGTAGCTCTTATTTTTTAAATTTTACAATTGAAGAAACGAAGACCGTGGTGTTGTCAAGTATGATTAAGTGACTTGTCCAGGGTAACACAACGAGTAAATGTCTATGACAAGATTTAAACTCAGATCTTCCTGATGCTAAATACAGAGTTCTATCTACTCCCTAACTCAAGCTTCACTAAACTCCCCTTTTGGTGTCTAATTGATATCTTGGCTTCTTAGAGGCTATGCCTTCAGATCGAGAGCTCTTGAAGGTTCTGCCAAGGTGGAAAGGCTTTGAGCACAAGTCTGCTAAGCACAACTTACATGATTCCAGCCTAATTAAATTTAGAGAGGTTGAATTAATTAAATGAGTGGCTAGGGGTGCAACTTTGAAAAAACCATCTGCTAAGAGGCAGCTTCTTGATCGGATAGAATCCTGAACACAGTCAGAAAAGCATGAATTCTAATCCAGCCTTGGATGCTTACAGGCTCTGTGATTTACATTGGGGCATGTAATTTGACTTCTCTGGGCCTCAGTTATCTCATTTGTAAAATGGGGATAAGAGCATCCTCAGTGAGGGTTAAATGAAAGTAAGTATGAAAAGTATTTTGTAAATCTTATTAATGCTAACTATTCTATTGTTATTTATTATCACATAAGGCATCACCTTATTTGAGGTCAATTAACATGCCCAAAGTCACACAGAACCAGGACTACAGAATACAGAATGTCAGTCTTGGAAGGAGTCTTAGATCCACCCTCTCAATTTATACATGAGGAAACTGGTGACTGAGTAAGGAGCAAAATCCAGATTCCAAACTGAGTTTCCAGGTCCCTGGTTCAATGTTCTTTCCATATCCTATTTGCTTTTTACAAGTTTTTCCTTCCCCTGAGAGGGTACATCTCCATCATGCAAACAACCCCAAACAACTGACCACTAGGATGTGCTGCTAAGCCAAAAATGCCTGTCCCCCACCCCCTCCAGTCTACCCAATAGCTCTTCACTGGTTTCCCAGTAAAATGGTCTCCCTGTCCCTTCCCATCACTTTTTAGTTAATGTAAATTACTAATAATCTGGCTTCCTCCCAGAATGGCCTATGAAACAGGTTAGCTCAGAACTGCTTTTGTAAGCACTGCACTGGAAAGCCCAAGTCTGAAAATCTTTCACAGAGGCCTCTGGGAACAATAAGGGAGGTGGGGTTGGGGGAGAGATCCAGCATTAGCCAAATCACTTGTTGAAATGCTGCTCCAGTCTTGGGTGCTGTGAACTTGATTTATGTATGAAAAGCGAAATACAAACAGCCTAGGCTTTACCAATGACAGATAAGTTATTACAGACACTACTTAACAAACCACAATGTCACCCCTTGAAACATCTTCGCTAGAAGCAGGCTCACCTTTCCTTGAAAACCCATCAGAATGGGATATGGTACAAACACTACAGAAAACTCCCTTCTCATCTTGAAAGCATCCTTTGTTTCTGTGTGTGTGTGTGTGTGTGTGTGTGTGTGTGTGTGTGTGTGTGTGTATTTTCTACTTAAAGGCTCATGTGCCACACTGAGATTTCTGAGTTCATACCCAACCCCCCAGTTCTGCAGGAAACCAACCCACAAGCATCCAGGGAAAGGCCACGGTCAACCAAGTCTTACCCTTACCCAATTAATCTCTGAAGAGCCAGTGAAGTGACCCAGAGTTATAATCATAGAAGCTAATTGCAAGAGGGCTCAGCTACTGGCATTGGGCTATACTATAGGTAAACTGAGGCATCTGCTTAAACTATACGATCTTAGAAACCAAGAAACATATATCTACCTATCCTCCCCCCATCTTCCTCCATCTACTGGTTAGGACTAGAAATTCAATTAAATAGAGAAGAGAAATTTTCATTATATACCCTTAAAAGAAAGCTGGTTAGATGTGCAAACTCGTTCTGGAGAGGGAATATGGTGATTTAAATCAAAGTCTTCCCAAAGAACCATTTTGGATGCAAGGAAGATGTCAGAGATTACAGAATACAGGGGAAAGAAAAAGCCCAGAAAAGGAAACCAGGGACACAGAAGACAAATGATTCACTTTACAATTTTATCGTGGTCTGTTCCCCATCAACACCCTATACACATCTTGGTAGCACCTTCATAATTCTCATACTTTAACAGCCTGACTTAGTCCCCTAAATGTGCCTTATTCAGCCCTACATCCTAAAGGACTTCCCAATCGGCTTCTGATTTTAGCCTTTTACTCAGCCATCAATTTGTACAGAGACCCAAGTCAGGAGCAGCTGAATTGGATGTATGTGTATATATATTGATGGAAGACTGAAGGCAGCACTCTGTGCCCCAGTCCACCTCTTCCCATTAAAGAGTTTCTGACCATAAGAGTGACTTGGAAGTAAGCAAGTGAAGGATCTTCCATCCAATAATCCTACCCCACTTCACCAGAATAAATAGCAAGAAGTAATGTTTTTTCACAAGAAATCAGCAAAGGAGGATGTTTAGATTACACTAAATCTCCTAAGTAGACTGTCCCAAAGCAGCATGGACATTGTCTCAACGTAATGGCATCAGGAGTATGTATTTGTCCACAGTCTTATACTTTGAGACTTTTTTATATGGCACAGTGAGAAGACTGATTACTCTAAGTCAGAAGGGACCTGAGTACAAATCTCAGTCTCTGAGAAGTAGGAATTATTTTGAGCCTGGGTAACCCTACACCTCAAGCACCTCGAAGTTAAGCTACAATCCCCATCCACTAAAGGCCACTCCTGTTGACAAAAATCACACATTCTTGATGTTACATTGTTTAAAACCTTCAAATCCATAGTGTTGTTTGATCAATCACTTCCTAAGTATTTATTAATAAACACCTACTGTTTGTGTGAGGCATTATACTACTTTCTGGAAATACAAAGATTAAAAAAAAAAAAAATCAGATCCTCCCCTCAGGAAGCTTAAACTTCAACAATTACCATGTGAACTAGGTAGACAAAGTTGTAATATTTCCATTTCATGGATGTGGAAACTGAGGTCCACAAAGGTGAAGTGGGCTTATCTAAGGTCAAACAAGGATCGAGGAATCAGGACTAGAACCCAATTGTTCTGATTCACCATTCTCGTTTGGAAATTCATTATCTTAAAGGCATATTTTATATCATTTATCTATCATTTCATGGGTATTATTCTATAGCAAGGGTTCTCAAACTATGGCCCGGGGCCAGATGTGGCCCGCTGTGTGCAGGGTTATGGAGCAGAGACAGAGTGTGAGCTATTATAGTCCAGCCCTCCCACAGTCTGAGGAACAGTGAACTGGCCCCCTGTTTAAAAAGTGTGAGGACCACTGCTCTAGAGTATAAACTTGAAGAAGACAAGTATCCTATCTTCATTCTACATCCTTCCAAAGCACTTAATATTGTGGCCTATGGGTATAAGGGATGTATATTGGTTAACAGATTTAACAGTACTTGGGACTGAGCAGGCCAGTCCAGTTGAGACCTGATGTCCGAGGTCAGGTGAACAAAGGATCAGAATTTGATCAAAGGTTCTCCAGGGCTCAGAAATAAGCCATTCTGCCCAAGAGCAGGCAGCTTAATCCTACTTAGCGCTGCCTTTCCTTTTCTCTATCATTTACCAATCCTACCCGTACCCCAAAGTTATGATCCTAATAGGTTTGGGAAGAAATAGATATTTGGACAACTAGGAGAAAGGGAGGAGAAGGGGCTGGGGGAGAAAATGTGCAAAGGAAGGAACATTGGAAAAAAACAAACTTAATTCTTTTGGTCTGTTCCCCTGGGGAGATACAGCTATTTATCATTTGTTCAGGTACTTTAATTCATTCCTACTACCCTACTATATTATCTCTAAAAGCAGTTCTGAAATTCCCAAGTGATAGTGGGGTGGGGTTGTACTTTATAGATTCATAGACCATAAGCCAAAAAAGATTAAAAAAAAAAAAAAAAAAAAACAACCACTCATAGCTTCTTTAAGAGAATTCTAAGAGATTAGTTGGGGGCAAATGCGCCTTCTTACCTGCCCAAGGCCGCCGCCAATTAATACGTTCCTAGAGCTTCAGGACAGGACAGAAATAGAGGCAGGTACAGGAGGTGCTGGAGAAAGGGATCTGGACAGGCTTCTATGTCCCAAAACCTTGGATTTCCTAGGAGAAGGAGAAAAAAGAAGCAAATGAGCTCCAGAGTCCTCCAGCCCAGCCAGGCATAGCTAAATATGGTATAACTCCACCTTCTTGGGCACCCTTTATGCCCATATTGGACACCCGCTTGTAGCTAGTTACGGCCGGACAGGAGAAGTGGACTGAGCAATTAGGAGTGAAAAATACCTCCAAGCTCAGGAGGGAAGCTTGGGCGCTTGGGTCATGCTAGGCAGAGGACTGTATCGGGATTCTGGCGCAGATCTATGGGAGGGAACAAGAACACGACCTTGAAACTGGCATTCTCCAAGTTATTAGTAGCCCAAAGAGATGCTCACCCTCCTCTCTGTTGTCCTGCCCTCATTCCCTCATCTCTATTTCTGGATGATGGGACAGAGGTGAATGATAGGGAATGGGGAGAGATGGTACAAAGACCAGGAAAAGATGACATGGAGCTTTGTGGAGTCTCAAGATCCTCATTCACCCAATATATATTTACTGAGTCACTGCTAAGTGCTAGGCTATGAGAGAGAGAAAGGAGAATAAAAGCACGATTCCTGTTCATCAAAAGCTTACTTGGTGAAGAAAGGCAAGACACAATGAGTCATTCTGAGAAGCAGGCTGGCAGAGAAGACACAAAACTGGTCTCAGAACCAGCAAGACTGCAGGTCAATTTCAACCTTTCACAGATCAATCAATAGTTGTTTAAAATGGACCAATCACTGTGTCGGTTGAGTGACCTTATCATGTAACTTCTGGGTGCCCTAGGCCAGGGGTGTCCAACACCTTCCCCCCCTTCCCTAACACTCCCGTGTAGAGTGAAATAGTAAAATGTAAAAGGGAAATCTTTAACAAAATATATAAAATATAACAAAACACAATATTATATTTTAAAACTAAGCCAATCCGTAGCTCTCAAGGATTCTTCTATACTTCTTCTCTCCTCCTTTTTATTCAAATTTGACACAATGCCTTAAACAACTCTCTAAGACTATAGCATGCTGAGAAAGTGGCAACCTGTACTGGTAAAGGGAATATCCTCCTCCAGGAGTTCCCTATATCAATGACGGTCTCCTCCCTAATGCCTAATAAATGGCAGAATGTTGTTGCAGTTGTATGTGCTTCATTCTCAAAAAGGACCATGACATCAGGGAGTGATTCCATGACATGCAATTAAATTGGATTTAAGGGAGGGAGGGCTGAGCAGGGTCAGCAGCCTCACTTTTTCCTCCAGAGCCACTTGAGTCCAGTGGCAAGATATAAATCAAGATGACTGGAGAGATAACCCAGGATAAAATGGAAGACCTTGGTCTTTTTAAGTAAAGGTAGTCCTCACTTTGACTGAGGCAATGCCCAATCAATGCCTACGGCTACATAAGACATGTATTAGAGAATGACCACACACACACACACACACACACACACACACACACACAATCTGGGCGGGGAAGACTCTCAGTTTCTGGCCCAAGCAGAAACAATCTGGGACAATCAGGGCCCAAACAGTCACCAAGTGGGGCTTGGCCTGCAACCTCTGACTGGCCAATCAGAAAGTCAGATTGATTTAGGTGGAAGGTATGGACCTAGTGCAAACCCATGGAAGAATATGATGATCTAAGAGCTGTACCAAAAAAGTGTGGGAATACCGAGACAGGGGTTACTTCTAGTATGGATTAGAAGGAGGTAGGATAGCATCAGAGAAAGTTTCACAGAGGAGATGTAAGCTAGTGCTTGAAGGACAGGTAGGGTTATTGAGCCAATATGAAGGGAGAGCTTTCCAACTGAAGGGCATAACACTAAAAAAAACTGGAGGAAATCACATGACATGTTTAGGGAAATGCCTTTCAGTTTGCTAGGGGGAGAAGGAGGAGGAGATAGAGCTAGAAAAGCAGATCTGGGCCAGATGATCCAGGGGTCAGAAGTTTTTACAATTATGGGCTAGCCCAGACATTGATGACACTGATTTTTAAATACCTAACCTGGAACATGAAAAAAGCCACTTTTTTTTTTTTACAATTTCCAAGCCGTAGGGCTGCCACTATTCAAGTCCTCTCACTAACAGAGAGAACTAGGGAGGGAAGGATGGGAGCATAAGAAAGCAACTGGAAATGAACATTAGGATATTTCAAGGTAGGGTTTGGCTCCCTGCCTCTCTTTCCTCTCCCCTCATACCAAAAGAACATAAAACTGGAAAACATAAACTGGAAACTTAAGATGTTCTCATCAACTGGAAAATAGATAAATAGAAAAGTACATGGATATACTGGAATGCTATTGTGCTTTAAAAAAAAAAAAAATGATGAATAGAGCACAAGTTCTAGAGTCCGAGGCTCTGAGTTCAAAATCAGCCTCAGATACTTGAGGCTTGCTAGCTGTGTGACTGACTTAAACCCAGATTGTCTCAAAACAAACAAACAAACAAACAAAAACAAATGATGAAAAGGATGGATTTAGAAAAACTTGGGAAGACCTGTATTAACTGATGCAGAGTGAAGTGAATAGAATCAGGAGAACAACTTATACAATAACAACAATACATTGTTGTTGTTAAATAACAATATAATAAAAATAACAACAAAAGAGATAAACAACTTTGAAAAATCTGGGAATTCTGCTAAAAGTAATACTCAATCAGCATTCCAGGGGATCCATAATGAAGTGCACTACCCAAATTCTGATAGAAAAGTAAAAAGACTCAAGATGTAGAATGAAACATGCATTTGGAGGCCTGAACAATGCAGGAATTTATTTTGCTCATTTTGCTATATTAATTACGAGGATTTTGTTTTCTTCCTTTTTCATTTTTTGGGAAGAGGGAGAAAAAGGTTTATTAATTGAAAAATTGAAAAAAAAGTTAAAACACATACATGTAAATATGTCCTCAGAGTCACTTAAAATACACCCCATCTTTTATAAACAGATTTAGTATAGAAGAGAAGGCAATATATGGGGGGGGGAGGGAAACTTCCATTACAGGCTTGACCACTATTGTGCAAAGGAGCAAATGACTTCATCTCCTTTCTATCTCAGTTTCTTCTTTTATCAAAGAGTGAGCTTAATAACACTGCTGTGAAATAGATAAATCAATTACGAGAATCAAAGGAGAAAATAAAATATGAAAGAATTTTTCCACAAGTTCATTTCTTTACTGTGTCTAGTGACCCAAACTAATAAAAACTGGTATTTGTATAAGTGCAAAGCCTTTTTTTCATTTTGTTATTTGAGCTTCACGACACTTTTTGAGGTAAATCCTGAAAGTATCATTATCCCCATTTTACAGACAATGAAACTGAGACTCTACCTTTGAAGAATTATTTGTTCCTGTTTTCTTCAATTATCAGAGGGAGTAGCTGAGCCCATGTATGAAAGCACTTTTCAAAGCAATCTAGTATTTAATCTACATATCCAATCCTCTGCAAGGTCTGCTGGGGGAAGATAAAATGTAACAACAAGTCTCTGATCTTAAACTTGCAGTCTAGATCCAGAGATATGCCACATAGCGCCAGGCCCAATGTTTAGTGCCCAATGAATAGTACCCATAAAGTGTTAGAAGAATTCAGAGCAGGGAGATACTACTATGGGTTGAAAGGAGATAGAAATGATAGTAAGAGAGGCTGCTATTTGACCAAATGACATGCATCCTTCTATAAAGGAAGGGAGGGAAAATGAAGGGCACCAATGACCCTCCAAAGCCATCAGGTGCATTTTTGACACCCATAACCCCTGAGGCTATGGCATTGACCTGTGGCTCCCAACATACCTGGTACAGGCCAGGAAGTAGGGAGGAAGGGCCTAGGAATGGAGGAGGAGGATGCTTCACAGCAAATGACTGGGAGGAAGGGGAAAGGAGGGAAGGACTCATTTTTCAGCAGGGGCGACGACATCAGTGAAATGTGTACTGCTCCTTCCTTCTTAATTATCTATTAAAATATAATATCAAGGGCGCCTGACAGTCTTACAATGGAAAGTCTCTCCCGAAACAAACCAAACTGCCAGCCGGAGCAAATTAAGAATTGTAATGCCAGACAGATGAATGCATTTGATCTGCTAAAAATCCCTCAATGTATTGACTGTGCTAAGGCTGAATGGAGAGGGGAGGAGGCAGTCCTTGACTTTCAGAGGCCAGATGTCCTCAGGTACCTGGGCTTAGAAATCAGGGAAGATGTTAAGTCAATAAGAATTTATTAGGTGCCTACTGTGTACTAAGTATGTTCTTAGGACTAGGGATACAAAAGCAAAACAGTCCTTACCTTCTAAGTTGGAGATATAACTGAGCCAGGTAAACTGGGATGTGTACAGGTATAGACATTAGAGAGAGGTGATTTGGGATGATCACACTGTGTAGCTGAAGGGATGAGGTGAGTTGGGAATCAAGAAAAGCCTCATCTAAAAGATGGTGTTGAAACAAGTCATGGAGGATATTAGTGATCCTGAGAGATGGATGTGAAGAGGAAGACCATTCAAGAGCATGAAGGAACAGCCAGTGGAAAGGCACAGAGATAGGAAATGGAGAGTTAAGTGTGAGGAACCACAAGGAAACAGGATTCCAGATCTATTAACTCTCACATAGCCAAATGCATACTTCAGTCCTAGGATACCCATAACCTCCCATTCCTTAATATCTAAAGCTCTTCTTGGCCACTTTCAGACTCCTGATCAGGAAGTCCCCCCAACGTGGGCACTACATCGGGGCTGACAAAGAGGCTTCATAAATGCTCAATAGCTAATGACACTGCCTTGCATGAACTAAGAGTCTTAGAAACTCAAGTTCAAGACCTAGTTCAACCACCATCTAAGTCATTGTGCTATCTTTTCATCTCTGGGTCTCAATCTCCTTACTTGGGCTGCTGACAGTGAATTAAATGTTTTATAAGCCCCTTTCTAGTTCCAGTAGCCTGTGGTTAAATTGTCAGATTCCACTCTGGGTGAACTCCAGGTTCCAATACAGTATTCATTTGCTCCTGATTTTCTTGATTCTTCACAATGTTCTTTTAGTATTTTCACATGCAGAGACTATATATCCCTACTAGTCCGACAGCATCCCCAAAACAGAGATGGATCTTCTCCCTTCCTCTCTATTTCTTCAGTGTGCCCAGGACTGTGCTCATAATGTGGACACTCAGCCAGACACCAAGGTCAACAACAGTCACTGCTACTGAATCTGAAAGAAAAACATAAATGGCCTTCGAAATACACAGAAGTTTCCTGTTATTGTTACTGTCACTGGCTTCCCCAGCAGAGGACCTTTGAATATCACCTATCACCCAAAAGGGAACTAAGAAGCAGAGGAGAGAAACAAGTAAAAGAGAGAAATAAAATGGATTCTCATCAACTTAGGAATGCTGAGATCTGGGAATAAGGAAGGGAAAGAAAGGGAAGGAAAGAGAGGGAGAAGGGAAAGGAAGAAGGATAGAGAAAGAAAAGGAGAGAAAGGAAGAAAGGAAGAAGAAGGGAAAAGAGAAGAGAGAAGGAAAAGAAGGAAGAGGAGAGAGAAGATACAAAAAGAAAAAGAAAAAAAATGAATGAAGGAAAAGGGAAAATCCTTGGAGATCCTACCTCAACACCCTAACTATCTCCCCCCCACCAAACATGTAATTAAGTCTCCCTCATGTCACCCTGGAGTGTTTTGCATCACTGGCTCTGGGTGGGCTAAGCTGACAGCAGATGTCCATTCCTGTGCTGCTCAGCAACTGCTCTCTGAGACCCAAAAAAGCAATTACCTTTCTCTGAGCCAAACTGACTTCAATGAACCCCCTCCCGCCATACCTCCCTGCCCTCCCTTCCCATCCCCCACAAAAAAGCAATTGGGGCGAGGGGAAGAAAAACTATCAAGATGTTGGATTAGTAGAAAAATGTCTCTTCTCGCATCCTCGATTTCTTTGAAGTGTGGAATATGTTACTTTGAGGATGTAGGTTTAGATATTCAATCATTTAGCCTGCTAAACTGAAGACTGTAAAAGGAGGCTATTTCTTAAAAATATACGAAGTTGTATTAAATTATTGATAGCCATTAAACAGGGAAAAAAAATTAAACAGCCCTCAGCTTTTATCAATCATTCATGCAGTTTCCACTGGGGTGTTTTCCTGGGCAGATATCACATAGCAGAGTGCAAAGAGTCCAGGTCCTACAGGCATGAATTCATTTGCTATGGATGGAAAAAGGGTGGGATTTCATCCCCCAGCAATTAAGAAGGCACCCGGAGAAGGAGCGGGGAGTCACAGGCTACGAGGGAACCCAAGAGGTCATTTACTTCCATGCCTCTACATTTATTCCCCAAACAGAAAATCCCCGACATTAATACCTTCCCCATCCCAGCCTTCCAGACACAGAAGAAGCTCTCCACGTCCCTTTCTTCAAGACTCCCTAACATTCAGAATGCCAATTCAGCAACTCATTTCTGGTTCCAACAAACCCAACTGTTCGATTATTTGGAAGTGCTTTCTTATGGATTACCTAAATCTCATGCTTCAAGAGAGAATAGAGGGCATTGAGGGGGGTGATATTAGGGGAATGACTGCTAGATGGATTCAAGGGTAGAGGTCACCGTCAATTATTCAAGTCCAGCTCAGGACTAATAAAATGGGGGTATGGTACTCCCAACCCATGGCTACAAAAACACAGTCCATACTAGTAAAGACCTTAGAAATCAACTCAGCGCTCCCTCATTGTACAGAGAGGGCAACTGTAACCCAAGATCACATAGTTTCTGGAAGTACCAAGACTAGCGCACAGGTTCCTGACACTCGGTCAAACGCTACAGCAGGATGTCTGCCCTCGGACTCTCCTTAATTAAATAATCTGTACAAAATATTCTACTACCCTTAAGATGCTATATAAATATCAGTGATTATTAGTAGCATCTTCATTGTTATTCTCTAGGCCATCCCAATCCACATTCTGTGTTGCCTCTTTTCCTGAAAACTCTCAGTCCCTGTACCAATGTGAGCCTTCATGGCAGAATATCATATTCCATACCTATGGCAAACCCAGCTACCTTATAATTTCAATTTCTCTCCTCAGGTGCCAGTAGAACTTACACAAATACCAATTCCCTATCACCTTGCACCAAAATCCCAGGCAGAGACTTCATAGACAATGAGAGAAAACTGGGCTTCTCTTCCCCTGAGCCCCCCAGGGCCCCACAGAACTCTCCCTCCCCAGGACACCTGATCCACCAGCTCCTAGGCTCTTCCTGGCTTCTCCACCCCCACCCCCACTTCTCCATTGGATATTAAAGGGGAAGTCTCCCCCCCACCAGTAAGTCCCAATAGAGGCTGTGAAGGGGGAAGACAGCATTCATTGCAGCTGGAAACAAAGGGGTTCAAGGCCCCTCTCTCCCTCTCCTCCCTAAGCCAGCCTGCTCTGCATTCTTGAATCCCTTTCAAAAAAGCTAGAGTCAGGGAGGAGGCGTGCCAAATGTTGATAGCACCCTAGCCAGGAAAAGCTGCTGTCATAGGAAAACATTTTGAAGAGAGTATTTGTTTACAGTCAAAACCTGTTTTCTAAAATAATAATAATAACAATAATAATTTAGCAAACTTTAACTTCAATCCAGGATTGGACAAGCCAAATGTCTTAGAATATCAGTTTTACATTAGGAGAAGGGAAGGGGGGAGGAGGGGAGCTTTATTCTTCGACTGAACTAGCTGGGTGAACTTGGGCAGGTCATTTAATATCCAGCTGCCTCATGGCTGATCACCACCCTTCTTTCTAGCTCAAAGGTTCTATAATTCTCCATTCATTCATAGGCTAATTCAGAAGGAAGTCCAGTAGTAGTTCCTAACCACATCACAATCCCCTTAAAAAACATCCCTGAGGGAAAGGTTCAAAGCTGCACTTGGGCAAGACAGAAAAATCCTATTTAGGACTATATATAGGACACCAAGTGATGAGAAGAATCCATCAAGCCCATCAAAACACTAAGTGCATATGATGCTGGAAGTCTCTATTCCAGTTGCCAGGGATACAAAGACATTGATGACATTAACTCCTACCCACAAGGAGCTTACAACCTACTAGGAGAGGGAAATGCACAAATAACAACATGGAGAGGACCAGAGAAAGTGCTTATCTGAGATATTTTAGGAGGCATTATTTTCACTTGGAGAGAAGGAAGGGAAGATTTCAGGGAGTCCACTGCAGGGTGGAGTTGGACAATTAGATATTCAATGGATGGGAAGAGCATAGGGGCCAATGTGTACAAAGGAGTACAAATGAGATAGAACAGGAATGTGTAGCTGGATTACAGTATTAAGGAGAGGGCATGAGAAGATTAGAATGGCATGCAGTGGGCAAACTGGAGAGGGCCTTGAATGCCAGGATGTTTAGATTTTATTTGGTAAGCAAGGGAAACCCATGGAAGATTTCTGAATAAATCAGAATGATGAGAAATTAGAATGTGAGTCATTAAGGAATTTTTTTTAAAAGTCAATGGCATTTTCCTGATTTTTTGGATGAGTGGAGGGAAGGGGAAAGAGGAGAAGTGAAACTGGACTCCAAGGTTATTAGTTATGAAAGACAAAACAGAAAAGAAGATTTGGGAGGAGGGGCAGGTTTGTTGGAGTTTGAGCTGTACCATGTTGAATTTAAAGGCCTGGGAGAAAATTCAAGTGTTGCCACCAAATAGGCAGTTGGAAGCAAGGCTCAGAATCAACCCAGAATGGCACCCCATTCTCTACTAGAGCAAATTTCAGTCAGCAACTTCCAACATTATTTGTAAGTTCTTTCTTATAGCTAACTAAAGTCACTATCGGCCCAATTTAAATTCAAAGCCATTTTTCTTGGCCAAAAATGAATAAGAATATATTTCGGGAGCGTTCAATCTCATGTGAAGAATAGGCTAAAGAATTCCCAGCCAAAGACCAGGAAAAACTGACCACAAATGAAACCTTATCCTTTAGAGTCTTCCACCACAGTGTTAATGACGCCAAAATCTTGGGTTTAAGCCATCTATGAGCTTGGCGTCTTTCTTTTGGGTAGTTTCATTAAGTGACTTGCTCAGGGTCACACAGCTAGGAAGTGTTAAGTGTCTGAGACCACATTTGAACTCAGGTCCTCCTGAATTCAGGGCTGGTGCTCTATCCACTGCGCCACCTAGCTGTCCTGACTCTTTCCATTTTACCATTCCCATAAAACCTTCCCTGAATATTTTAGTCATACCAGTGTCTCCTTTCTTTCTGCCTTGTGACTTTATTTATACTTTGTATTTGTACCTGGCAATTCAGGAAATTTAGCCTGTAACTATTGCATTGTTTCCTTGCAAATATAATGAAAAGCAGTAGAAAGCAAAGGAGGAAAGAAGCATTGATCAAGTACCTATTATATGTTAAACACTGTACTAAGTTCTTTACAAACATTATCTCATTTGATCAGCCGTGGGAGGTAGGTACTATTAGTATCCTTATTTTACAGATGAGGAAACAGAGGAATACAAAGAATAAGTGAATTGCCCAGGATCACATACAGATTCGTATACAAATATTCCTAACTTTAGGGAATGCTCAAATCAATGTCTTGGAGACTCAGGCTCTCTTTTGTGAAGCAGGATTAACATTTACAATTACCTTCTTTACCCAGGCATTCTAGAAAAGCCTTTTTAAAAGCCTAGAGATTTTAAACCATTCTTGTGGTTCAGTCATTTCCAACTCTTCATAACCCATTTGGAGTTTTCTTGACAAAGATACTGGAGCGTTTTGCGAGTTCTTTCTTCAGCTCATTTTAAAGATGAGGAAACTGAGGCAAACATTTAAGCAATTTGCCCAGGATCACACAGCTAGTAAGTGTCAAAGGCCAGACTTTAAAAATAGAACTTCTTATAGTTTTTTTTTTAATTTTAAAATATTTTTATTTAAAATTTCGAGTTACAAGTTCTATCCCTCCTCCCACCTAGTGATAATAAAACAACCAGATATGGTTATAAATGTGCAATTATGTAAAACATTTCCACATTAGTCATTTTGAATAAAAAGACTTGCATAAAAGAAAAACATGGAAGAAAGGAAGTGAAAAAATAGCATGCTTTAGTCTGTATTCAATCAATATCAGTTCATTCTCTAGAGACAGATAGCACATTGCACCATTGCTCCTTTGGGATTGTCTTGGATTATTGAATTGCTAGAAATAGCTAAATCTTCATAATTCTTCATAGAATAATGTTGCTGTTATTGTGTACAACATTCTCCTAGTTCTGTTCACTTTACTCAGTATCAGTTCATGTAAATCTTTTCAGGTATTTCTGAAAGCATCCTGCTTGTCATTTCTTGCCGCACAATAATATTCCAACGTGGTTCAGCCACTCTCCAATTAATGGGTATCCCTTTGATTTCCAATTCTTAGGTAGTCTTCTAATAAAGTGTCAGAACCATCACTTTGACCTAATTCTAACCACACACTAATGGGTCTTTATTAAGGAAGAGTGAAAAAGAGAGTGGCATTTTTCACAGCTTAATGGACCAATTCCCTGGGTCAAGGAGCCCAGTCCTGACTATTATAGGAAGAGGAGACTAGGCTGAGCTGATTGGATTATCAGTCCAAATGGCTAATTAATCTCTAGGTCACTAGCAATGGATATCAATGAACAGCACTGTATCCTTCCCTGCACAGGGACAAGCTGGCCAAAGACCTCTGGGATCTTTCTAAAGACTGAATTTGGGAGAGAGAAGGAAGTTCTAGCAGTCAAGCCTAGGAGAAAAGGTCTATTTTTCTATAGTGAAGATTGGGTTTTATTTATAGTAATTTCTTAAAACAGTATTTATGTATTTATAGTAGTAGTAACAATTCGAATCGGTCTAAGTCTTTGATATAGAGCATTTCCTTCAAAGATTAGGTTAAGTCTGATTAGTTCTGCTACACAGTTAAGGAATTCTAGTCTCAAAGGTAAGTGATTTGTCCACGGTCACACAGGGCCAGAGCCAAAAGCTGGACTTGTATCATCTGATTCCAAGTTCAATACTCTTTCCCCCAGTACACTACAGTGCCCTTTGTATTTCTTCCTGCCCTGCCCTACCCCTCAACACCCAGGAAAGCACTTTTATATTAAGATATTTTTGAACCAGTGAATGAGTATGAGAATGAAAGAATGAAGGGGCTGTCTGGAAGTCCAGAGCTATAACTGAGGTTGCAAATACCTGGATACTCAGTAACTCCTCCTTCCCTGTTTGTGTCTCCTCCCCTCCCCAAAATCATCCTGATCACAAGAGAGTTATAAGAATTTTTTCTCAGAGAGAAAGTGCACAGATAGAAAATAAGGGCTTACAGGTGTCTAACTATGGATGTATTACAAAGAATAGTATGTATCATAACAGTGGAAAGAGCACCAGCTCTGGAGTTGAGAGAACCTGAGTTCAAATTTGAGCACAGACATTGTGTGACTTGGGGCAAGTCATTAAATCACAATTACCTTGCCAAAAAAATAAAAATAAACAGGTAAAGTGATATGGTTATTGTTATAACACCTAACAACAGTTAGAGAATAATAGTGTCTGCAAAGAATAACTCAACTATCCCTAATGCCTCCTAGGCTACAAGAGAGAAGGTAAGATCACTGCACTTGGAACTCTTGGCTCTGCCATTACCTACATGTGTAACACAAGGTATTTATTTCATCTCCCCAAACCTCAGTTCTTTCCATCATAAAACATGGAGCTTACGCTGACATTCCATGTAAGAAAATCCTTTTGAACCCAATCGAGTGCCATCTACATACATGGGAATTATTATCAGGATTATTATTTCTCAAAGATGGTAGATCAGAAATAAACTAAGAGCCTCAATCGGGAAGGGCAGAATCTCAAAGAGTAATTGTCTTGATAAAACTCATGCCGAGATTTTACACGCAAGAAGGCTCCGTGTGTTCTTAGCCACACAGGGTCTTTTGTTAGCGTGCATGAAACGGGTATGTTTCCTGTGCAACCAAAATGGGGCTTATGCATCTCCAAGTCTGCTGTGGGTGCTCAATAAATAGTAATTTCCATTATCACCATGAATAATATTGCCCCTCTAAATGGCTCAAGACTTGAGGTGCCCTTCTAGGCTTACAGATTCTCTTGGCATCCAGCATATATATGCATCAACCTGATTCAATTGAAACACACACACACAAGATATGGAGAAGCAGGGCTTGCCATCTGCAGAACCCTCAGCTCTGAGGAGCCCGCTAATGTAGTCAGGCCCTTCCAAAACAACCCAATAAATCAGTAGGCGCTTGCCGCAAACGTTTAAATCACTGTCCTAAAGTCGACAGGCGTTTTGCACTAAAATACGAGAATCACCAAGCAGGCTGGGCTTGTTACCCAGCCTGAGCAGCCTGGTATCATTTATTTCCCCCAACCAGTACGCTTAGTCAGTCAGCTGAACTTCCTTGAACCCAGCTTTACTCAAATGGCTTCTATTTTGCAGAAACCACCGAGGATTTTTCTTTCTTCTTCTCCCCTCCTCCTTACCTCAACTCCCTGCATTACCCCAGACTGGATGGAAGCAAGTAACTGGACATTAATGGAACTCAGTCCCAGGCCTTCAACCCCCATCTCTGTCATTTTAGGCAAACCACTCACACTAGACCTCAGTTTCCCCATGCATTAAATAAGGATTAGACTGGACCAAGACTTCTTGGCTTTGTGTGTGTTGAGTGTGTGTGTGTGTGTGTGTGTGTGTGTGTGTGTGTGTCCAGGAAGGCCCTTGGACAGTATCCCATGAAAGCCTTTTCAGAATCACATTTATTGCCCATATTCATAACTGAAAGAATACTGTTTCAGTTAAAGACTAGTAAAATGCTATCTTTTTTCCATCTAAATTCACAGATCCCCTAAATCTATTCATGGTTCTCAAGGGGTTAACCCCCCCTGGACTTGATGATCTCAAAGATCCCTTCTAGTTCCCATAGCCCCAAGTTTTAAGGAACATCAGCCCCAACAAAATTGGGAGGAAGGATAGAAGAATCATCAAAGAGATAAATTAGAGAATATTTCAGGCAAAAAAGCCAATTCCTGCAACCCAAAGGGCAGAAGCCGGTAGAAATGGTACCGCCTAATATCTTCTTATGTTCTCTAACTGTTGAGTTTAAAGAGAAGGCCTCTGTTTGAGCTGCCTCCAGGAAGCCCAGACTAGCTAAAGCAAGAGAACCCTATAAATTCAACAAGGAGCTAGGGGAGAAGCCCCTATAGTCAGGAGCAAAGTGAGGTTCACCTCTCTTACCCTTCCAGAGTTTTCCAGTCTGACCTATCACTTGACATTTGAGGACACTGAGACCCCGACCACTGAGTCACAAGCCCAGGGCTACACCGCCAATCCCTGATTCTTGGACTCCAGAGTCCCAAGCACCAGGATTAATCCCAGAAGCACTGCCTTTGGCCAGACCACCATTGTGGCCTCTGCCTCCCAGCTTCGGTGGTTCGGGAATGGAAGTATCTCTGCATTGTGGCTAGTTCCCCCACCCCCTCCCCAGCATCATCCCCCCTCCCCAGTCCTCCTCCCTAATGTCTGCAGGATTTTCTAAACGTATCTGGCCAGCTCTAGGCTGGTCTGTTCTGCCCCAGGCCGCCTGATAGGGAGGGCCAGCCAAGCCAGCCAGTGGAAACATTCAGGGTTGGGAATCACGGCAGAAATACACTCCCCTGGGGGAAAGACTGTTTACCTCAACAGAAGGGGAGAGGAAGCAAAGCTACACACCGCAGAACAGATTAGGGATTGATGAACAATAGGCAATTACCCAAAATATCATCAAACACAACTCCAGAAGAATTTAAATGTTCTCTGACAAAGAGGCCTGCTAGAAAACAGACTTCCACCTACTCTGCTGCCATCATTCCAGGGCTGGGGGGGGAGGGGAGAGGGGGGAAGAGTGACAAGTGTCACTTCCCCCTAAGGGAAAATTAAACTGGGGGAGGAGGGACAAACAGAGGAAGAGCAGAATGATCTACAATTAAATCCTGCTCTGGCCAGGCCCAAGGGAAAGGAATTTAAAATACACCGGGAGGATCACACTCCCCACCCATGAAATTCTGTGGTTCCTGAGTTATAATTGAAGCAGACAGCAGAGGTCTGGGAGCTGGAGAAATCCAGGCCATCAATCAATAAGCATTTACTGAATGTCTTCTGCGAGTGGAATGCTACCCACCAATCGATCAACAAGTGTTTCCTGAGTGCCTACTGTGTGTCAGGGGCTAGAGATCCAAGAGCAAAAGAAATAATTCCAAAGAGTTTACATCATTCCAATGGAGGAGACAAGAAATCTCTTTTAAAATGGAAGGCAGTGTAGAAAACAAAAATGAATTCGACCTGGACAACAAAAAGTTCACGTCCTTGGCAAGAGCAGACACTCCTATAGGAAGGGAAGGAAGAACACTGAGCCGGGTGGATGAAATCAACAGAAGCGGTCATAAATGAGGCAAGAGTTCAGAGAGGGAGAAAGATCACCCTGGCAAAGCATCAAAGAAATGATAGTGAAACTGGTCCTAGAGGAACCTGTGGGATTCACGTCGGTGGAAAGGGCGGGAGAGCCTTTCTTCCCCCGATTAAAAAATAAATAAATAAAATAACAAAAATATCTTACACATTATTTTAAAAAAATCCAACTCCTGGTCTCCCCCTTTTTGGGTTCACCCCTGTATTATTTCTCAGTCCTCACCCCACCGCTGGCTCCTGGAGAGCCTCCTTCAGATCTGCTTTCAGGCAGTCCCATATCCTCCTCCTCCTCCTGCTCCTCTGGACTGTTCAGAGGGGGGGCAGAGTCTCTTTCTTCTGTATCTGGTCTTCCCAGAAGGTCTTCCTTCCATCATGGGCTAAGTGGCTGATAGCTTGCAGGAGCTATTTATCTGGTAACTAGGATTCTGGCCGGGCCCAGGCTCATGTGTCTACAATTGGCAGCCACTCTCGCCAACCACGGGCACCTCTGGGGTGCCTGACTGGGGGGCTGGGGAAAGGACAGCTTGGAGAGGATGCTCACTTATTCTTCAGAACCAAGATTTCACTGGTTCTACTGGCCGGCGATTTCAGTGGCATGTACAAGGCAAACAATCTGCCACCATTTCTAATTGTGCTTGCTCTCCCTCCCAGAAACCAAGCACCTCCAGCCCCACCCCTTTGAAGAAACTAAAATCATTTAAAGTTTAGGAAAACTGGCCACACTTGGAGCAAATTTGGAAGAACCAAACAGCAAACGGGACCCTTTCCAAAGAAAGAAAAACTACTCCAAAAAGCAGTTGACCTGTGTCCGCCATTTCTGTACCTGAGGTTAACAATAACACAAAAGATTGAATTAATTTCCAGAATAAACTTTCTTGGTGAAGAGATAATAAACATATCCTGCCCTTGGAGCTAATCTTTTTAGAAAATATTTATAGCTTTTCAAGACAGTTTGGTAGCAATTGGATACAGCATCTGCTTTTTTTCTTGCTTTCCACAACAGTTCTGAAACCCAAAGCAGTTAAAAAAAAAAAATACACCCATCAATTCTGACATGAAATACGGAGCCTATAGCTTCTTTGAGAAATAAAATGCAGAGCTGGCTTTGACAGCTTGATAATTTCAGAAAGCTCATTAACTGTTTTCTATTTTAAATCCCAATAAGTATTTACTATCAATACCCAAAGTTGGGGTTAACAAAATTCCCTGCCTGTTGGTTGATTTTCAATGTGCAAACAACAGTAGTTGACAGTTTCTCAGAGGGACTTTGACCTTCAAGTTTGACCTCCAAAAATATTTTTTCAGACAGCTCACTGGGTGTCACTATTCCAGCTGAAACCTCCTTCTGGGATATACTCGGAGGAACTTTCCTCCTGCAGAAATCTGAATTATGATCTTGTGAAGTGTGCTGGAGGTCTCCCCTGCTTCCTTCCAGACTCAAATGACTGACCCTCCCCCAAAACAACAAGACCACCACCATCAAATCCCTTATCTTACTGAAACAGAGGTGAATGGGAAATTTGTTTTCCTTCTCCTGGTCCAATAGTATGGAAGCTTTTTGAGGACATGGGCTTTTTCATTTTTGTCACTGTCTGCCCAGTGCCCAATGGTATAACGGCAGCGACACAGTGGATATGTCAAAAGGACATGTTCAAATCCCCCATCTGTGGGATTTGGGGCACATCAAAAGGTCTCTGTTTCTTACTCTATAAAAATGAAGCACTTGCCCTATATAATAACCTCTCAGGCGTCTTCCATTTCTAAATTTCCAATACTCTGATAAAAGGAGGAAGCATGGAAAGTCCTGAATTAGAACATTACTTCTGACACTGGTTGTGTGAGCTTGGGCAAGTCACTTGAGGATCACAGTTCTAAAGCTCACCCTTAGTTTCTCAAACTGTAAAACGAAGGAAACAATAACTATAACACTTAAACCTCACAGGCTAGTTGTGAGACGATCAAAGGAGATAATCTATGGTACTTGGCACACCTTTGTTAAAGTGCTGAGGGTTAGCTCTTAAAAGGAAGGGACCAAGGCCACCTGTTTTTATATGGCCAGTGAGTTCAGAATGATTTCAATATTTTGAAATAAAATAAAACTTTATTTTAAAATTATAAATATCATTCATAGCTCTCTGGACCCAAACCAGTGGAGAGCTGGATTTGGCCAGCGGTGGATGGTTTCCTGACCCCTTGGACTAGATGATTTTGTGAGAGAAACAAAATGTACAGAATCTCCCAGACTACAAACCCTCTAAGCTCAATTCCATCCCCAAAGTCAGGAAATTAGGAAGTCCCAGAGCAGAGTATATTTGGCTCCCTGTGGGAGTGTGCAAGCTAAGAAGGAAGTCTGACTGCCCAACAATGACAGAGTGATGTTCAGGAGAACTGGAGACCTGAGCAATTATCTGGTGAATCTGATTAGTGTAGATAGCCAAAGAGAATCATTCAGGGCTATAATTAAAGTCTTAGATTACCCACCTTGACTGTATACGTGGACTGAATTCTCTGCCAACCCAACAGTAAGCTTGTTAAGGAGTGTGATGGGGAGGGTCCTGGTCAACATGGATAAGGTCACAGTAAGAAACCTACATCAAAGATGTATGTACATATATATGTACAGAGTATGGACAAGCCTACTGACACAATGTGGGGATTCTGATGATCTCTTTGATAGTATGTGAACCTACTAACTCCACATTGAGATTGACTGAGTCATAGAACTTTGGGATGACCGGTATAGCTCGAAGACACACCCTTGGGCTCGGCCTTTAAAAGAGAGCAGCTCTGATCTCTCTGAGCTCTGATCTCTGTCCAATATCCCATGCAATACCCTTGCTCTTTTGTTCCTCCTTTTTCCTTCTCCCTACTACCATGAAAACATTTCTGCGTTCCCTGATAACTTTAGCAGAGAGTGGGAAAGAGGAGAGAACTGAATTCTGTCACTACTGACCCCTCTGAGAAAATGCCTGGTAAGTGAAAATTGAGATGTGAGGGATTTTCTCCAGCCCTTTTTATCTTTGTTCCATTGTATGGCGAAATATTAATTAACCAGGAACCAAAAATAAGGAAGTAGAGAAGGCTGGAGCTAGGCATTTGTGGATGGTTGGATATGATGCAAATGGAATGAGTTCCAGTCACCTCCCTTCTGCAGCCACAATTTCCCCTGGGCCTCCCCAGCCCCCAGCCCCCAACACCACCTTCCCTCCAGAACTTAACATATACTTCTACACTGAGTCCCTAAGAGGTATAAATATTAGCAATATTCAAGGCCAAATGATGGTGGATCAGAAAATGAAAGGGGCCACGAGCATAGTGCCTCTTTCGGGGGGGAGTCTCAAAGTCTAGTTGAGGGGACAAAACTAACCTATATGTCAATTATAGAACAAGAATTCTAAAATTCTAGGCTACCAATCTTTTTTCATTTTTTTTTTTTTACCACTCATAAAGTCAGATCTCTGAAAACCACATCCTTCCCCCTCTTTGTGTTGTTTTAGCTCTAAGCTTCCCCATCCCATAGAAACTCTCACCCACTTCCCCCACCCCCACCCCAAACCCCACTGTTTGCCGCCAGGCCAGGCCAAATACAAACATGGAATGCAAGATGCTGAAAAGCTGATTCCATCTCTTAATTAGTCCTGGACCTTCGTGGCCCCAGTCCCCTCCAAGAAACCGTGGGGATGGGAGAAGTAAGGATGAGGTAAATGAACTGTCTTTTCCTGGAGAAGAATATAAATAGGGGAGTTATGCCAAGTGAGTGTCAGACCAGCTCACCCCAGCACTCTATGTGGCTAAAAATAACAGTGTTTACACATCTCCACAGCTATGATTTCTGCCTCCTCCTAAAAAAGAGATTTTTATGCTTAACTATATACTCAATTTGCCCCTCCAAACCTTTTGCTCTGTGTTGGGTGAGAGAATATAAGCTTCTTCATGGGGGCACTGGAGGAATGGACAGTCCAAGACACATCTGACACATAGAAAAAATCTCACTCTGATAGAGTTTTTAAAAATCCAGTCCTCTCAGGATAAACGAAAACCCAAAGGAAGGATCTGCAGTTAATCACAGAAAGGAAAAAGAAAAAGAGAAAATACCTTAAAACCCCCCCAAAAGGGAAACTATGAAAAAGGTTTTCTAGGAAGGAGTGAACTGGTATCATGGGAAATAATTTCTAAGGGAGGTACCCTTTGGTGAACTCATCCCTCCTCCTCACCTACCCTCTTCTACCCCCTGCAAGAGGAAGGCCAGCCTCTAAACCACCCTGTAGTTCTGTAATATTCATAACCACCTGGTAGTGCCAGAGTGCCTTTCTCTACCAACAGCCTTAAAGTCTTTTGATGTCTGTGATCTGATACAGCAGTTCTTTACCTGGAATTAGTGAACTTCTCTTTTTTTAAAGCTACTTTGATAATTGTATTTCAATATGATTGGTTTCCTTTGAAATCCCATGTATTTTATGTACTCAAAATCATGATTCTGAGAAAGGCTCATGGGATTCGTCAGTCTACCAAAGGGGTCCAGAACCACAAAAAGGTTAAAAACCTCATCCTGGAAGCCAGGGAAGAAGGGTTATATTCAATAAACATTTTATTAGGCACTTGCTCTGAATCAGACCCTGGCATATACAAAGACAAAATGAAATGCAATCACTGTCTTCAAGAAATTTTCATTCTACTAGAGGAGTAGGAAAAATGGGTAAAGAAATTGAATATCATTTGAGAAGGAAGAACACAATCAGCTAAGGGATGTTAAGAAAGGCTTCCCACAAGGAGTGATAGCCAAGTTGAGCCTTGAAGAAAATTAGGGATTGTAAGAGACTTAAAAAGTGAGGAGGAAGGGTATGATGTTGGGCCCAGGTGAAGAGGCTGGAGATCAGAGGGTAAGTTATGGGAACAGCAAACAAGCCAATCTGGCTGGGAGATAGAGTGTGTGAGAGGGAGAAAGGTGAAATCTGTCTGGAGAGTTCCGGTGGCATCAGATTGTGAAGGCTTTAAATGCCAGCCTGGGGAGTTTATAGGATATAATATTATCAGGGCTACATATGAAGCCCACAGAGTTTACATGCCTCATGCAAGGTCATTCTGCACAGCCCTGCCAGCTCAAGGTCTCCCTACTGGACCACTAACCTTTCTGTTAGACCACAACCTTTAAAGTATTAGGTCTAATACTTTCCTCCATTTGAGACCAACAGTCTCTCCTCCCCAGCTTTTGTCACTTTTCCACAGAGTTAGAGGATGGAGGAATGGGAAAGAGACTCCAATGCTGCCTTCAGCATCAGCCAACAGCAGGAAGATACCATCGTTCCCTAGAAGTTTTTTGATCCAAATTTTTTTAATTGAATCGGGCCCCATAGATTGCTTCAGATGAGAAAGGAGGAAAGATCCTGCCTCAGATTGTTCTCTTCACAGACAGGGCCATTAACTAAGGTTAAGTACAACCAAACTTGATGACCCCTCACTAGAGAGGGTCAGATGGCCCTTAAAGAGTGGACATCAGAGGCAAAAGGCCTCCAAAAGAAGAGGAACATAAATCCTCTCTTTCTTAAACACATCTCTATGGCTATGATTTCTGCTTCCATGCACATGCATTCATACTCACAATCAAACACCAAACCCTACAACGATTGAAAACCCTCATTACCCATAACTGTGCAAAAGACAAGCAATCAACTTAGCCCTGACCAAAATCAAAGAATAGCTCTGAGAGCAGTGCCCACACTCTCCCTTTTCTATTTCCTTTAAATCTTATCAAAGAAGGAAGAGAATGAATTCTGCAGCCCCCAGGCTTGTGCAATTTTATTACTGGCCAAATTCCAAGGCATATTATTCAAAGGATGCCTACTGAACATCTAGAAAAGGAAGCAGCAATCATAAGGAACTAGCATGGCTTCATTAGGAATAACTTGTGCCAGACTAACTCATTTCCCACTTTCATATTGTCATGAGGCTGCAAATAAATGTTTTGTTTAATGTCTGGTATATAGTAAGCACTTAATAAATGCTTTTTGACTAAAGGGGGATGTTGCAGATATTTATATTTATATTTCTTGGATATTTGAAAAATAACTGGTTATTTTGCAGACAAAATGAAAAGATATGAGATAGTAGTAGGTGGATTTACATTTGAATAGTTAGTGTATTAATGATTTTTATCAAATTTATGAAAAATAGTGATTCAAAGGTGGAAGGGCTAGCTAATGCTACAGAGAGAAGAGTTAGGATCCTAATATATGACTGACTTAATAACAGATACAAATGGTAATAAGTGTAAATGTGAATGTGGGTGCAAGAAATGAACTTCATGAAATAGGAAGGACATTAAGAACTTGGAAATATCAGCTAGATTTCAACCAGGATGGCAAGAGATTTCAAGAGCATGTTATCTTAAACTCTGTTGAAGTAAATGAAGAATAAGATGTAGAGGGAACGCGACAGCTTGTCTTCAGCTCTTTGAGGGGTTGTCAAATGGAAGGAGGGAAAAATTCTTGTCCCCAGAGGGAAAAACTAAAAACAGTGGGTGGAAAGAGAAATTAGAAGAAATTGGATTTAATGTAAGAAGAACGTGCTATTAAGTAAAGCTGCTCTAAGGTAGTCGGTAAGTTCTTCAAGGGAAGACTGGGCGAGCACTTGTTGGATCTGTTGTTGAAGGATTTGTCTGTGAGGTATGATTCACTGGCCTCTGAAGCCTCATGGGAATTAGCATCAGAGCTTCCTTCTGCATCAAAGAAGAAGACACTGAAGGTCAAGATGGGTGGAAAGACAAAAGGAAAGGCTATTAGTGATAATCATGTTGGTTTAGGGACAGAGAAAAGGGGTGCTCAAATAATATGGAATCAAGGGAAAATCACTAATAAGATCCAATCCCAAAAAAAACAGGTTCAAGGCCCAGCTGTGTCAGTGATTTCCTGGCAAATCTCTTAATCTGTTTCTGCCTCCATGTCTTTTCCTATAAAATAAAGATAAGCAACCTTACACTCTTACAAAACTCTTTTAAGAATCAAATAATGGATTTAAAATGGTCAGAAAAATGTTAAACACCACACAAATGCAGTTAGTAAGTATTGCCGTGGACAGATGGAAATATTTGGAGAGAATGAAGATATCCACATTTATAGCACCTTAAGGTTTACAAAGAGTTTCTCCCACCAACAGTCCTGAGAATTCCCAAAGAGTGCATGAGTTATTATTTTCATTGTACAGACAAGGAAACTGAGGTACACAGAGGTTTTTGTGGCTTACTTCACAGTTACATGTTTTGTGGGTATCCGGATCAGGAAATGAAATAGATACTCAGTCTCAGAGTTCAGAGCTCTTCCCACTACTTCCATTCTTTCACTCAACAAAAACTTGCTGAATGCCTAGTATATGCGCAGCTAGGTAGCACATTGGTTAGAGTGCTAGTGCTAGGAGACTCATCTTTATGAGTTCAAATCTGGCCTCAGATGCTTACTAGCTGTGTGACCTTGGATGTGTCCTATAGAATAATCCTGTTTTTCTCAGTTTTCCCATCTGAAAAATGAGCTAGAGAAGAAAATGACAAGCTACTTCACCATCTTTGCCAAGAAAACCCCAAATGGGGTCAAAAAGAGTCAGACATGACTGCAAATTACTGAACAACGATATCCACTATATACCAAGCACTGCGCTAGGTTCTGAGATCCAAAGACAAACGGAAGCCCCTGCCATGTCTACTTTTGGCTGCTCCAGTGCTGGGTGAATTAAAAGGGATGGGGTTGGATATTTGCCCTATTAGTGTGAACAAGGGGAGATGAGGATGGAGGAATAGAGGAAGCAAGGCTCTGGCCTGAGAAATTCTGAGCTGGATTTCCTCTCCTAGCAGCTGTGGCTCTGGGGCCTGCCTTCGTCCTGCCAGGAGCACCTGGAGCCAGACACCTGCCTCTCTGGAGCCAGTCATAGACAGCAGCGCTCCTGGGCTGGACTTTAACACTTGTCCCTTGAGTGGAGGAAGGAGGGAGGGAAGAAGGGTACCAGTCACCATGCTGGCAGCCCCGCCCGCTGGGGCTTGCTCGGACCCAGACGGCAAAGCCCAGGGAGGCAGCTTTCCTTTCTCTCCTTCCTCACAATTATCTGTGAACCATCACTCCACAGGGAATGGTTTGGGCCATTTCTGTTAAAGTTACATCGGAAAATGAAGAGAGCTGTCAAATGCACTGGCATATTAGTTTGTCACCCAGAATAGACAAAGCTGGGGGAGCAGATTAGACAATCCTACATAATTTCATAATTTTTTGGTCCATTCCAACAGACACCCTTCTGAAGTCTCCACTGCTGGCTACCCATCAGTTACCTCTGCCGGCTCAGAGTTAAATAAACACGCCCTGAAAGACCAGTGGGTTCCTGGCCTGCCTCAGCCTCCTTGCCAGCCAGTGAGTCATAGGTGATTGCACACACCACAGGGATCTGATCCCGGCAGCATTGCAGAGACCAAGCCCACCTCAACAATGACTGTTCTCTCCTAAGGACAGGATTCTCTGGAGAGCAGAGGAGTTGCCCCCTGACATACAGAAATATTACTACTCACTTGGCAAAGCCCCTTTACTTTATCTTAATTCTGTCTGGCTTACATATTCATTAAATATTAGATCTCGAAAGGACTTTTAGAAATGTGTGATCTTGACCAAGTCCCTTAACCCCACTGAGTCTCCATTTCCTGAGTTTTGAAGTTAAGGTTTTAGACTCAGTTTCTTGCTTCTAAAGTCCCTTCCACCTCTAAATCTATGGTTCTATAACCTAAAAGCATTTGACAGATGAAGAAACTGAGGTCAAGGGATTAAAGAGACTTGACCAAGATCACACAGCTTGAAAACTCAAACGTCTGCATTTCCAAAACTGATGTGTTTTCTATGATAGCATGAAGAGCAGTCCACTGAAAATCTTAGCCCAACAAGGCGGTCTCACTTTCTGCCCAGGGATCCTGGACATCCTCATAGCATAAATAGTAAATATCAGTTCAGGAATTCTCACCTAATTTTTAATTTGTAAATCATATATTGTATATAAAAATGTACACATACATATATGGGTATATACATACACACACACAGACACACATTATACATATATATAAATTTGAATTTAAAAAGCAACAGCCTGATGGAAAAGCAGCATGGATATATGCGGTGGATGCCATGATGGACCCTGAAATTGGGCACAAATCCTACTTATAAATACCTCTTAGTGTGTGACCATAGGTAAGCCAGTCAACGTCTACCCTCAGTTTCCTCATCTGTAAAAATTAGCAGTGGCAGTTCCCACCTCAAGTAAGAATGCATAAAAAGTACACTGCAAGCTTTAAAATGATATTATTTAAATATATATGTGTGTGTGTGTGTGTGTGTGTGTGTGTGTGAGAGAGAGAGAGAGAGAGACAGTTGCCTATCATTATTCTTAATATATCATATGTTGTATATAGGAATCCTATAATATATAGTAATAATAATAATAATTTTCAGAGCAAACTTCAAAAAGCTCACTAGCACTCCATCAGTGGGGATACGAACGGGAGAAGCTAGCTGGTAAGGACACACTAGGTATATTCACATGACTACCTAGTCCTCTCCAGCCTGAGAACCCAGGAGGTAAGAGCTTGGTCTTCCTTCCGCAAAGCCAGGACAATAAAGCTGGCATTCCAGTTAGCCTCCTCGAGGACAAGGACAAAGGATTCTTCCCCTTCCCTGCCTCCAGACCTTCTGATCCCAGGGTCTGGGAGCAGAGAATAGGAGACAAGACCTCTCCAGGGGCTCTCTGTCTCAGCTCTGGCCGGGCCTGAAACTCAGCAACTCTGGAGAGGGCATGCCCGGGTGTGCAAACTCCAGCCTGGCTTGGCTAGCCGCCACCACCACTATAATAAGCAAACAGTTCCAGGAGTTGCCACCACCATGGCAGACCTCCCGCTTTTGTTTATGGAGAGAGTTATTTGTCAGGCAGCCTCTGGGGAGGGCCGAGGCAGGAGTCAATGACAAAGTGGCCGGAGCTCTCAGGGTCACCTGGAAGGGTACAGACCCACATAAGCGACTCCCTCCCCCCTCTCTCCTCCTGCCCTCTCCAGTGGAATCAATCTCCAGGAGCACTCAGGCCAGAGCCTGCATCTCAGGGAGCAAATTGCGTCTGTTGGCTCTGCCTTAGAGTCCCTGGCTCCAGCCGTGCTGCTCATAGCAGCAGCTAACAAGCTTCTGACTGTGCAACTTCATTTGCAAGATATAGAATGAGCTGCTTTATCAGAAAGAACAGCCCCAGACTCCAGGGAACTGAACACATACTTCCAGCCAAGGCCCAGACCTTGGATGACCCTCAACCCCAACCAAAGCTTCCCATTGCCATAATACCTTAGGGTTTATAGACAGTCCAGTGAAAATAACCAAATAATCAACAAGCATCTACTAAGTTTCAGACACTATACTAAACATGGGACATAAGACCTAGAAAGAAACAGAACCTGCCTTCAAGTAGCTTACATTTTATAGGTCATTGACTTTATTTGTCCTTAGTTCTCAAAGAGGGCCAACAAGGCCATAAGAAGGTGATCCCAAGATTTGCAGGTGAATTGGATTTGTGCAAGGTCACCAGCCTCACTGTCCCCTCCAGAGCCATCTGAGTCCAGTGGCCTGATATAGAACAGGAGGACTGGAGAAGGCCCTGGATAGAGTGGGAGACTTGGGCCTTTTAAAGCTAAGGTGTTAACAGATCTTAGTTTGACGGAGGCAACATTCATTCAGTAATTAAGGCTAGGTAAGAAATGAGGCAGAGAATGGCCCCTTTTACCTAATAAAAAAAAAAAAAAAAAAAAAAATCTATCAGGGAGGGAAAGATTTGCACAGTTTCTGGCAAAAACAGAAACAACTGCTTTTTACATTTACTCTGAGCTATCCAGGGTCCAAATAATAACCAAGTAGGGCTTGGTCTGGGATCAGTTGTTGGTCAATCAATGAAAGTCATAGTGATTTAGGCTTGAGGCATGGTATCTAAGAAATCTAGTCCATGAACCCCAAGATATCTTTTGAGGTTTCAGTGATCAAAATTTACATTACTCTGGGCAGAACACTCACAAGGTATGATATACTATGTAGACAGAGAAGGTAAAGAATAAAGAAAAGATAGGAATGGGAGGGAAGGAAGGAAGAAGAGAAGGAAGGAGGGAGGGAAGAAGGAAGGGAGGGAGGGAAAAGAAAGGAGGGAGGGAGGGAAGAAGAGAAATATGGATGTATAGAGGGAAAAATAGAAGGAAAAAGAGAGGCCTGGAGGAAGGGAGAAAGGAAGAAAGGGAGAGAGCCTCAATTTTCTCACCTGTAAAAATGCCACTTGGAGTCATAGCCTTGTTCAAGCCTTATAAGTCAAAATCCAAAGGAATATAAGAAGCTCCTTGAAGGCAGCAACTTTAAAATTTCCTCTAGCACAGTGACTGGAATTTAGGAGACCCATAAGAAATGCTTGTTGACCAAATGGTCTAATTCAATCTCTGCATTTCACAGTTGAAAAAACTAAACCACAGAGAAAGAAAAAATCCTTTCCAAGGTAATTGCAAAGCGAGAACTAGAATCCAAGATTTCTGACTGCTAGACCAGTTGGCTTCCTACTTCCTGCTTTGTAACAATTGATGCTTTGCTGATTCTCAGAGAGGGGACATTAAATTAACGCAGGAGACTTTTCAGATAAAATAGAGATGGGTTGGATCTAGGAAGGCCTGATCTTCCTCGAGAGATATTTTATTATTGGGGGGAGGAACGGGACTGGGGGGGGGTGGCAAGGAGGAACAGTTAGCATTTCAGCAACCCACAGAGATTTGCCGTGAAGACCACATATGGAGTGAGCACAAAAGATAGAAGTGACAGAAATTGATAAAAACTTCATCACACGGCTGACACCCCATATATCAAAGCCCTAAATCTCATTCTCTGCTTGCCTCCAATTTCTATCAAAGCCTGCCAGCTGCACATTTATTGAGAAGTTTGTGATCTGACAGGCACTGTATTACCAACATTAATGATGCATCAGTCTCGAGGATTACTGGGGAAACAGTCCAATTGATTTTATTATTATACCGAGTTCTGCACATTTCATTTTTTTGGGCAGCGCCTACCCACCGTTCATAGCAATAACTAAAAATAAATAATAAAAAAAAGTAAGCAAAAGAAGCAAACAAACAAATGTTGACCTGCCAGAAAGCCGAGACCATCAACACCCAGGCAGGCCTCTTCCTCTCAGTACCTCCAGCAGGAGGAGAGTCACTGAAACACTGGCAAACTACTCATCCACAACCATTTCACTGTTTATCTATTGTGAAGTGATAAACAGCTTTCATTCATTTAGCAAAGAGGCAGACAAGATTCCATTGGCTCAAAGGCTGGGGGAGGAAAAGAGCTGATGACATCATCTGTTCTCTGGCCCTTGGAAGGCAGAAGGAAAGCTGACCTTTCAGGAAACCCAAGGCAGCCCCATATCTACACCCAGTTTCAACAGGAAGAAAAGCAATCATGCTCACACGTTTAGCATTAGAGTCTTTAAGTTGACAAGTTAAAGACTTGTGGCCTTATCACTTGAAATCAGCAATCTCATTTCCCAGCTCAGGACAGGGGGCCATCGAAAACCACTACTGTGGAGAAGGAGAGGCTAGATCAGGGGTCTTTTCTCTCCCATATGAGACTAAAGAGCAGCCAGACCTAAACTCAGGAGGACCTGAGTTCAAATCCAAGCTCAGATATTTATTAGCTGGGTGACCAGCTTCTTCATCTGTTTGATAAAAGGGAGCAATAAAAACCTATTTCTGGGAATGTAAAAATCAAATGTGATATGTGCAAGGTGTTTCATAAGCCTTAAGCACTATATAAATGTTATTTGTAATTATTTATTATTATTATTATCATTTGGGGAGTCTCCATCGGTAAAATTAAAGATAAGTCTAATAACCCCCAAGATTCCTTTCAGTTCTAAATGGCTAATCCTATGTTCATAGCATTTCAATTCTGAAACTATAGAATAAACCAAATGATTTTGCCGTCAAGCTAATTTATTGGATACTGCTATATGTCTAGCCCTCTGCTAGGTGCCATGCGGGACACAAGAGAAAAATACACTTCCTTCTTACCCTTGAGGACCTAATGGTTTGTGGGAGGACAGGACACGTGAAAATATGACTAGCAAATGCCAACCCTGACTGATGATCAGACCTATGTCAGAGCTAGGGGAAAAAAAAACAACCCACAATCCAGAACTGAAATACCACCATCCATGACGGGAAAAATACACACGACAAAATCCAATAAAGAGGAGGTGACAAGTGAGTGTCAAACCACAAGATAGAAAGAGCAGCAAACATGGAAAGGTTAAGAGGATGGGAGCCATTTCCTAGGCAGAGACAAGGGGCGACTTGGCTACTGTCTTTCAGCTCAGGAGGTGCTGCTTTGAAGGAGGGACAGGCATCCTCTATGTCAGCAGGGGAGCAAATAAGAGAAAGATGAGACGGAACCAGAGATCAGAATCATATCTAATGAAAAACTCCCCAAGACAGTGTATCTAACACTACAATGGAAAACAGAGAGGGTCTGTGAGTCCTGTCTCTGAAGATGAGATTTCTAATTATCACAGAGGGGTCAGCTATAAAACTCACTTGGATGGAGGGCAAGCATTATATCAGGTGACTCTATCAAGTCCCTTCCCGTAGATATACAAATGAAGTAATCACCCTCACTTTTAGGAAATACTCTCAATTCTAAGTCACTCTCCTATCACCTCTTGATCTAAATAACGGATTAAAAACATCACATTATTAGTCCACTGGGAAGTGAGCTATCCAACAAATTGGTATTTTCGAATTAAACTCTTATTAAGTGGTCTTACTAAGTAGGTATATGCTAGACATTGTGAAGAATTGAAAAAGAAGACATAATCTCTCCTTCAAACCTCTGGAGTTTATATAATCTAATACAGGAAACAAAATCTAGGTGTATAAAATTAAAATGTGCGTGCAGATAAGAAAAGATACATTTTATACAAAGTAAATACATGATGTCCCCAAAGTCTTACTACAGCTTAAAGACTTTTGGGTTGTTCTGTACAAAACAGGAAAGGAAAGCTCTAGTAAGTATCAATCAATAATAAACATTTATTAAGCACCTATACGGTGCTAAGCATGAGGGAGATCAGAAAAGGACTCATTAAGGATCTAGCAATCAAGCTGAACTACAGAAGAGCTAGGGATTCTAAGAAAGATGAGATATCCTGTAAAGGGAACTGCAAGTAAACCAATTTAGCTAAGACATGGCGTACATTCAGAGGAACAATGTAAAATCAGTTAGGAAAAAGAAACTAACAACAAAAAAAGTTTGTGGCTAATCATAGAAGTTAATAGGGACCCATCCAAGCTCCTAAAGCAGGGAAATGACATAGTCAAGTCTGCATTTTTTTAGAATATCAATTTGGCAGGTCTATGGATGCCATATTAGAAAGAGAAGACACTGAGGTGGAAGAAATTAGGATGCTATTGTAACAGTCCAGACAAGAGGAAATGAGGGCCTGAATCAGAGAAGTGAGCAGTGTGACTGAAGAGAAGGTGACAGATTTGAGGGAGATTGTAAAGATGAAATCAGGGCAACAAATGCCAAGAACCAGCTGCATAGACAGAAATTTGGAGCAAGGAGCAAACCTAATGGGCAGGGGAGGCTCTATTACCCACACTTTCGAAGTTTCCCATAGTTTTGAATGAATTGTTCCTAAAGATTCTAAACAGAAGGTTCAAATGAGCAAAAATGAGCTACTGACCTTGAATCAGCCTAATCTTTCCCCAGAGAATGCTGGGAAAATGAAGGAGGGATCTCTCTATCCAGGATATGATTTCATCTTTCAAGGATAGAATGGGTTCATTCTAAATTACATCACAAATCACTCTTCCTACACAGAGAAGAAAAAGGAAGAAAGCAAAACAGTAAAAAAGAAAAAAGGGATTATATTACTAAGTGTCTACTGGAATAAACAGAGGAAGACAGGAGGGGAAGTAGATGTGCCCTTTCCTATTAGAGATGTTAATTCTACTATCACACTCGAACGTTGACCTAGCTTCTTCCTCTCATCCAAATTCTACCTTCAAGGTCAAGCTTCAGACCTGCTCTCTTTCCAGAAGCCTGTCTAGTTATAGAACAACAGATTTAGAGGAGACTGTCCAATTCTCTCAGCATAGCCATGAGGAAACTGAGGTCAGGAGTTTAGTCAATTATCCTAAGTCACACATACTACTGTATGTAGAAGATGCAGGATTTGAAGCCAGGTCCTATTTCATTCCCCAAACTACAGCTTTTTTACTACATTATTCTAGAGTCAAGACACTTAGGAGATCTTGTAGATTGTGCTACTGGCTAGTCACATGACCTCGGACAAACCACATAATCTTAGTAAAGGAAGGAGATTGGACAAAATGATCTCTAAGACCATCTCAGCTCTCAAATTCTATGACTAGGAGTCAAAATCATAAGATACTTTAAAGATGTTTAACAGACACCTTAGACAAAGTATCCACTAAACAATATAGACAATGCCGCTCTTCTCTCTGGGATGCTTACCAAGGAGTCCTATAGTAAACACATTAAAGAAAGACAGATAAGACATATGGAAGAACCTCCAATGAGCAAAAGGAATACATGACTAAATTCTGGCTTGATAGAATGAAATAAATATGGCACCTGCCATCAAGAGACATCCAAGCTCCATCCATCACTCAATAGCTATGTGACTGTGGCTAGGTCACAATCTTTTAGTGTCATCTGTGAAAAAGGGATGATGAAATTTGCCCTAACCACAGTTCACAGAATTATTATAGAGACAAAAGAGATAATAAATATGAAGCACAAAAAAATGCAAAATATCACATAACTGTGAGCTGTCATAATCAATATTACTATAATTATCCAATGAGCATTTATTAAGCACCACTATGTGCCAGACACTGTTTAAGGATACAAAAAACATAAAACAATAATAATAGCTAAAATTAAATGAGTGCTTTGAGGTTTGTAAAATGCTTTACAAATATTATCTCATTTCATAAATAGAGAAGAAATAATTGGGATGGGGTAGCAGTCAAGGGGTATAGGAAAGGCTTCTTGAAGGAAGGAATGTTTCAGGTGAGCTTTGAAAGAAAAGAGGGATTCTAAGAGGTGGAGATGAAGAGTACATTTCAGGCACGAATAGGGGATAGCCTGCGCAAAGATACTTAAGTTTTGTAAAGCAGTCCTTCTTTGCCTCAATGGCAATTATTTTTTCTCAATATGGATGATCCTAAAGTCTAGAGAAAAAAGGTTATAAAATCCCTAATGGCCTACTGAAGCAAATGGAAAACAGCCAGTTCTCACTGAATAGACCCTGTGTCCAAGGGAGCAGCAAGCGTCACCCATACTTAGAAGCTCTGTGATAACTCTGGGCGCCACTAGTTAATGGGTTACCAGGTAAACCTGTCACTGGCTAGATCTGGAATAGCCAAGCTCTCCATTAGGGTCTGGGAAGACAGACCACAAGGACAAGGAGTGTGGCATTTCAATCATAAAGATCTCTTACTCAATTGGACCCTTTATGCCAAAAGGGCAGCTTTGATGAGGGCATAGCCCCAGCACCAAGTGTCAATATTAGTCCAGCATTGTGTGACTGGGAAAATACAATGATACCCTAGGTACACTATTTATTTATGAATCCACTCAACTCTTAAGGGTGGCATTTAGACTCAGCTGCTTTCCAAAATGCAAATTGACTTCTTCCTGTAGGTCAAACCTAGCTTGCATAAGCTGATAGAAATCACCCTAAACTGGTTCGTTTATCTTCCCAATACAGCTGTGCTGATGCTGGAAATAGAGCAAGTCCACTAGCCTACACCTCTCAGAGTTGGAAGGCCAAGCTCTGCCCTCACCTAAAGGAGAGGCTCTTCATTCTCTTCCAAGTATTTTCTCACTCATCTAACTGTTCGTCCACTCCAATCATGAAGGAACTTTTTGTGATACTCTTTCCTGGGACAGAAGAGGTCATTCAATCTAACCCACCTGTTTTACAGATTGGGAAACTGAGCTGTGAAGTTAAGAGACTTGTCCAAAGTCATACCACTAGTAAATTGCCAAGTCAAAATTTGAACCCAAATTCTGACTCTAAATCTGGTGTCCTTTCCACCATACCAAGTTGCCTTTCATAGTGAACCTGATCATTTTCAAGTAGGCAAAAAGAAGACAAGATAGCATTACTGCTCTACAGTGACAATAGGGCCCCATATTTCGTTTGGGAGAGTCATGGATCAAAAATATTCCTCCAATGGCAGCATGTTCTGGGGTGAGTTCCTTGTCCCAGGGAAAGGGAAAAAAAAAATCATTTAAAAACAGAACTAAGAAAATACCAGACCCAATCCCCTTGCCAACCATGCAAAAACATGTATTTGGATATCTAAATAAACCATGGAGCATCACTTGAAACTAATATACATTAAGGAAAGTTTGCATGGGGAGAATAGGAGTCTGATAAGACTTTATTAACAGATTAGAATAATAATGAGTCTTCTGGGGTTGGACAGGAAGTATATGAATGCAAAATGAGCCCTAGGAGACACCATAAACCAAGGAGCTGTAGTCTACTGGCTCACATCCTGAAAGTTATAAGTAGGTGTTCAGATGGTGTCATGGCAACCAAGTTTGGACCACGTAAGTGGTGTTGTCATCCCTCCCACCTTCAGGCACACACAGCAAAGAAGCAGCAGGCAAACAGATATGGAATAAGGATAATGATGATGATGATGATGATGATGATAGCCAACACCTCTCAGCATCCTTCCTGGAGAACCTGAAAGTCTATGAGTCAGGAAAACAAGTAAGTCATTCTAAATCAGGTAGGGATTCAGCTCCCCCGTTTTAGAAATGGGGAAAATTGAGGCAGAAATAAAGTTAGCTTTCCTTAGGATTACATAAATTGTTGATTTCTATGACTTACTAGCTATGTGCCACTTTACCTTGGTGAGCTTCAGTTTCCCCTTCTTTAAAATTAATGGAATGGCAAAATCATCTGCAAAGTCCCTTCCAGGTATAAATTTGACTCCATCAGAAACAGGTTAATGAGCTAATTCTTTTGATTATATGTAAATGCTCTATTAATACTAATAATTGACATTTACCTAATGCTTCCCATAGAGTGTCTCCCTTGAACCCACGACAGTCCTTCTAGGACAGGTATTAAAATCATTCTTATTTTATAAATGAAATAACTAGACTCAGATTTGACTACAGTTCTATAGCTAGTATAGGGGTTAGGATTTAAATTTAAATCTAGACTTCTAGATCTAGCCTCCACCTCAAACTCAACTGGAAATAAAGGCCACTAATACATACATAAAAATCCCTACTGGCCCCAACAGTGACTCAGAAAGCCACAAATTAACATTATCTATGTTTTATTGCATTTTTGTGTTTTTTATTACATATTACCCAATTATATTTTAATCTGGCTCAAGCTTCACTCAGAAGTGTCGTGGATAAGGGTGTGGGTTTGAAACTTCTTGCTAATACCTGGCCTCTCTTTTTAGCAAATGGGGCCCACTGGACATATCAAAATTAGAAATGACAGTATGAATGAATCGTTGAAGGGATCCACCTGAAATATAGATAACACTCTTCAATATAAAAGGCTCTGAAATACTTCAAGTCCTACAGAAATGTGAACTAATATTAAGCAGGTCATAGATTCTGGGAGCTCCCTGGATATGTTCAAAAAGTACTTGGTTGATCACTTGTCAAGGATGCAGAAAGAAGGGATTTGTGCTTAATACTGAAGGAACTAGAGGTGTGTGGGTAGATGACCTTCTAGGTTTGATCTCACTCTAGGGGGCAGGGACAGGATGCTATGATTCCCTTAAACTATGCAAATAATATCCCAGCCAATCCCTACAGTCCACGGGCCAGTTTGGCTTACACCATGTAAAGGTACTGAAAGAACACCAGAGCCCTCCCTACCCTAGGTTACATTTTTTAAAAAACAAATATAATTCAATTTTCCAATGAACAAGTATTTATTTTATTTTATGAATTTTCTTTACCTTTTACCCACTTCCCAATTTGAAAAAACCTATTTGTGGGGCAGCTAGGTGGCGCAGTGGATAGAGAACCAGCCCTGAATTTGGGAGGACCCGAGTTCAAATTTGATCTCAGACACGTAACACTTCCTAGCTGTGTGACCCTGGGCAAGTCACTTAACCCTAGCCTCAGGGGGGGGGGAACTGAGAAATATATAAAATATACTGAAATATATAAAACATACTGAAAGACAAGAAAAACAAATTCTTACACCATTTATGTCCTAGGTTACATGTATAAAATGGTACAAAGGAAGAAGAAACTAAGCATCTAGCAAAAAAAAAAAAAAAAGAAATATAAGAATAATAAAAATAAATAAATAAAATAAAGACAGAATATATCAGATCAAGGGTATTCTGATTATTTCCAGGGTCTGTCATTTCATGGTGTGGATGCTCTTGTCTCAAGTTCTACTCAAAACCAGGACCACAGGCTGGCACAGAAGAGGAAAGTATGAAACCTGGAGTCAGAAAGAACTGATTTCAAATCCTCATGAGCTCTTTCCTGAGGACCTTCAGCTATCAGCACCTTCTCTCTTTTGAAAATGAAGAGGCTGAATTCATAGAACTTATTAAAGACAGTTGGGAGGCTATGGGGCTGAGGGTGGTGGGCGGATAGAACACTTGGCCTGGAGGCAACAGAACAGGTCAAATCTGGCCTCAGACACTTTTTAAATAAGTGATTTGCCCTTAACCTCTGCCTACCAGAGTTTCCTCATTTGTAAATTGGGTATAATATTTATTAGCACCTACCTTCTAGGGATGATAGTACTTAGCACAGTGTCTGCTACATAGTAAGCACCCTATAAATGTTAGTTGTCCTCTTTACTATTCTCTGCTCTAAATCTTTAATCCTGCAAAGCTGTAAGCAGGTATGAATATTCTCCCATCGCATATTTGAGGGAATAATGTAATCCTAGCCACAGTTTCTTTTAATGGACCTATCCAGATGGAGCAGGAATGGGAAATGCACCATTTCATTCTACTAGCTTTTATTTGTGTGTTCATTGCCTCTGTCCATTGATTTAAATATTTTAGGGAATGATTTCACTCTGCTTGCATCTTAACGCCTCTTTCTGGGATTTTAAAATCGTCCTAAATAAATGGAAACATGCATGTGTGTATATATATTTTGGGGCCAAATGACACAGTTTTCCCCCTCAGCAATTCTCCATCCCCCCATGAAAGGAGGTTGAAAGCAGGCCAAGGAGTAAGAGCTATTACCCAAACTAAGTCCCTCTTGACCACTATTTGTTCCCCACCAAAACCCTCTCTTTAAAGATGGAGACCCCGTCTGTTGCTGTTGTTAGGGGAGGGCAGTTTCTTTTAGGGACAAGGAGAGGAAACTGTTTCCAACCTGGATGGCGTTCTCTAGCAGGGATACACATAAGGCCCTGGGAGTGTTGGCCAATCTAACCACAGTGCTGGGAGCTCTTCCAAGACTCCCATGACAATAGGAAAAACACTCAAACTCCAACACTCCATGTTATTTAACTTTTAAAGTCTCAGCAGTTTAAAAGAGACGAAGGCCTTCTCTATTACAGCCTCTTTGGAAAGTAGTATCAAGAAAAGTGAAAGAAACCCTTTCCTTTTGACTATACGACATCAGTTATCTGAAAGTAAAGAAAAGGAAATACTGAGAGATGAATTGAGAAGGAGGATGAGAAGGGGATCAGGGGACCTAGTAAAAACAATTACAAAAGTCTTAATGCTTTATAAAATGATAAGTAAAATAAATTTATTGTGACAAGCTTGAAAGGAGAATAGCAAAAGTCAAATTATGTCTATGTTTAACCCTTTTCCTCCAATTTCTCCCCATTGCCTTTTTCTATGGCTAAGAGGACTCAGGATAAGAAAGGAGCAGAAGATTTAGGGGATCAGATAGAGAGAGGGGAGGAGTCAATGCTCAGATGCTCTGTCTACATGGTGATTCTGGAGGTTGACTGCTCAAAGGTAAAGAAGTTGTTAGTCATTCATCACCCAGGAGCTGGGCCCAGAAAGCAGTAATGGAGCTCAGCATCCATATTTCTCCATTCAGCCTGGGTTACTATTGTGTGAAACAGCAGAGAAGGAGCCCCGACCTTGGCCCCCAGACTGCCTATGGAACTCAAGCTGTTTCTCCCTTCTGAGTCAGATAAGCCCCAGATACAAAACACTAGCTGAGAGCCCAGATATTTCTATAGCATCCTCTCCTAGCCCCTGAGTGTGTAGTGGAGATTCATTACTACTCTAAGCAGAAAGGGAAAAAAAAAAAATAATAATATTTTATATATATATATGTGAACAAAGTAAACCAACAAGAAAAAGAAGAGAACATAAAATGATTTTAATTGGAAAAAATATATATTTATAATAATAAGCTATCACCAGTATTTCTAGAATGAAGCACTTGATTCTCAAATTAACTCTTTGCTTTGTCTTCACTTTGTTTGCTGATCTGCTAAAGGATAGGTTTTTCTTCTATTGAACTAGGCTCACTCAGCATCCAGCTGTGAGGTCCCCAAAGAAAAAAGCATCACACACCAGACACTTAGAAGCAATGGCTAGAGACCAGCTGCTCTCCCTTGCTTGCCCTGAATTTCTGTCATCTGCCCTGTGCTTTACTGCCTCCTGCCCAACCATAATCCAGGCCCCAAGCTAAACCCCTGCCTACTAAATCCCTCAGCCCACAGAATGGGGGCTCTTGGCCATCCTCTGACCCCACAGGCCCTTTCTTCCCTGCCACCAACAATGGATGCATTCTCTCCATCCTTTCCAAGCTCTTTGAAACAGTTTTCTCCCAACTAAAGCCACCCACTCCCTTTTCCCCTTCCTTCCTTTGCTCCCACTTTACAGGGCTCCCCTCTACTAAGGCAGGAAACCAGAAGATGCTAATGATGTTTCCATAGGGAATCCTAATCCTTCCACCTCTCTGCATTTCTGCCTTCTCCCCACCCCAACTTCCCTAACAGGCTCCTCCATTCATCTATCCAGCCCAAGTGAGCGTCCCTTTTTCCTCCTCCCGCCACCTCATGCTACCATGCTACCACCAACCAACAAACCACAGCAAGTCAGCCGGAAATAAGGACTTCTTCTTTTTCTTAGGGGGAAGAGGGTGGGCAGCAGGACGGTGGCAATGGAAAAAATGAAAAGGATTTCTCTGTTGAAATCTCCTCTTTTTCAGGCTCGGGTACCATTGGAAAGAAGGCTGCTCCCCTTTTACTTTCATTTCAGAGCCCTCAGGATCCTTTTTAATGCCCTCTTTCCTATATTCCCTCCTTAACTTAACAAGAGATGACTGCTGCTTGCCAGCAGAGCAATAACACCTATGAATGCCATCCTTCTGAGTCAGGTTTATGAACATGAATGGGAATGAAATTCAAAGGGTTAAAGGCTTACCTCTCTCCTCTCTTTCAAATGGCTCAGCCCCATCTTCTCCCCCTGGCAACTGAGGTGATTTTAGGTAGGATATTGAATTCTCTTGGACTCAGTTTCCTCAGCTCTAAAGCAAATGGGTTGAAATGGAGCTAACCTCTGAGGTTCCCTCTCAGCTCCAGGCCTGTTAGCCTGTGATTTTCTGAACGGATCTAACAAAGAAGTAGTTCTCTCCCCCCCCCCCCTTTTCAAATTCAGATTTTGTTGACAGCATGGCACAATGGAAAAGGCTTAATCAAGAACAGCAGGGGCAGCTATCACCAGATGGTGCAGTGGCTAGAGCATTTACTCTGGAATCAGGAGGATCTGAGTTCAAATGTAGCTTCAAATACTTAAGATTTCCTAGTTGTATGATCCTGGGCAAGTCACTGAAACTTAATTTTGAGCAGAAAGGGAGGAGAAAAGTGGATTCCAGCTCTGCCACTGCTGCCATGTGAGTATGAACAAAATATTGTGCCTCAATATCTTTGTATGTAAAATTAAGGAATGGCAATGTCTGATCTGCAGAAGTCTCTTCTCCTTTCAGGTTCTATAATATGAAAAAGAGAAATTATAAGCCCTGCCCCAGAAGCCTTTGTACTAAGGTGTGAGGATCAAATAAAATTGTAACTGCAAAAATACATGGTAAACTATAAAATCTGTTACACATTAATATCAAAATAAAATGATTCCTCACCCTCCAGCTTCCCCTAATTAAGGTAGATTTAAAGTCCTTTGTGGTAAGAGAAGCGCTAAAGGAAGCTAGCTCTTTATCTCTCTTCCCTCTGTGTGTGTGTGTGTGTGTGTGTGTGTCTGTCTGTCTGTCTCTTCTCATCTCCCTCTCTCCCCTCCTCTTCATAACTTCTCTCTCTGTCTCTATATGTTTGTGTGTCTATCTCTGTCTCTGTTTCTGTGTATCTGACTATCTCTCTCTGTCTGTCTCTTTCTCTAGCTGTGTCTCTCTGTCTGTCTCCCTTCCCACCTCGCCCAAATTTAGGGCTACAAGGGAACTCAAGGTGCCTTGTACAGCCCCCTCATTTTACAAAGAAGGAAGCTAAGACCCAGAAAGGTTACTTGACCAAGGTCACACAGGGGCAGGAGAAGCTCCGAACTGGCAGGTAAAGAAAACAGAGACCTCAAGAAACCCAGTAAGAGGCCTCTTCTTGAGCCAGAAGCAAAGCAACTCTGTTGAATGACAGCCCTGGCACTCCTTCCTGCTGCCTTTGGCCTTTGTTTATATTTTTAAAAGCACACTTTCAAAATGCAAGCAGAGGCAGGGAAAAGCCTTCTCCATCCAAGAAGGCCAAACGCACAGCCCTCAGCCTGACATCTTGAAACTCGCACACCAGTTGAGTACCAACGTAATGCTCCCTCCTTAAATTATATTGTGTGGGATGAGTCTCCCAAGATTGAGAACGCCCATGTTTACTCAACAGGATTCTTGCAGTCCCCCTGCTGCATATTAGATTATATCTCTCCATCAGAGCCTTAACCACCGTTTGTCCAAGGACTTGTAAAGTACATAACTCAGTGAGGTCTAATGAGCTGCCGATCCAGCTCCCCAGTCCCGCCTGCTCCCGTACCCCACTGCCCCCTGGGAGCAGCTGTCGGCTTCCAAAGGCTGCCCAGTCTCCCGGCACCCAATTCCCCCCTGAGCTCCCTCGGTTGATGCCATCCTCCTCCTGCCAATTCTCCAGGGAAGCATAAACAGAATCAGACCAACATGGGCACACGGCTGACTCACACATGTTCTCAGATTCTAGCAGCTTTCTCCAAAACAACTCGGCCCACTGGCGGGGGTTGGAACGGCTTCCCAATGCCGCCCTGTCATCCAACCACGAGAAAAGACCAAAGGACTAGGAGGGAAAAGGCGACTCAGATTGGGGGGAGGAGGGGGACACAAAGGAATTTGGGGCTCCTGCCCCAGAGACCTTTAAATTCCCTCCCCAGGCCATTCTCTGAGTCCTGGAGTTGCAATCCTATTACGTCAATTATTATTTTCTTTTTGAACAACCAAACCACAAGGAACAGGGCATTAAAGGGCCAGGCATAAAGTTTGAGGGACAGCATAGTCTAGCTCCTCTGCGAAGCATCTGAGAAAATAAAATACAGGTACAAACATTTTCCCAAAATCATGGCGGCTGGGACTGGAGGTGGGGGAGCATGGCGGGGAAGGCTTTCCCATTTGCTTTTAATTTTTCTTATGTTCACATAAGAAAGCTACAGAAAAAGGAAACTGAGCTATTTCAGTAATTGATAGCAATGAGAGTGCTTCATCCTCTTACTAAATGAGAGGAGACAACATAAAGTGCATTTAGAAAGCATGAATCTAGAAAGTTAACAGATGGGAAGTATAAAGGGCAAAAGACAAGACCCCAGCGGACACTTGTGAGAAGTTTAGGGGCATAGGTTGGATGCTGGGATTTTTCTTTCTTTTCTTTTTCTTAAAAAAAAAAAAAAAAGAAAAGAAAAAAAGAAAGCAAACCCCTTAAGCTTGAAATTTATAAGACAAGTTTAAATCCTATTTGAATTTCTTACCAGTTATAGGCCTAGCAGAAAATCAATTCATTTATCTAAGCCTTAGTTTGCTCATCTATAAAATGGGAATATAGAAGTCTGCATTACCTTCCAAAGTTGAGAAGAAAGAGCTTTGAAAACCACAAAAGCCATAATCTGAGGACAGAGGTAGTATTGTTTTTGTCACTGTATCCCCAAAATCTAGCCTGGTTCTTTGTCCAAATCAGGCACTTCGGAAGTGAATTGAGGGGAACTATGAATTATTAGATACAGCATTTCATATATATGTACTTGTTTGTATCATATATATATATATATATATATATATATATATATATATATATATATATATATATATATATATATATATATATATATATATATATATACTTGTTTGAGAATCTGATTACTTTTTAGCTTGATCAATCAACAAACAGTGCTTATTGTGTGCCAGACATGCTAAGTAGCAGGGATACAAAGAAGGGCAAAAGTGGTCCTGCCCCCAAAGAGTTTACAATCTAATGGAGGAGACAACATGCCAAAAAAACCCAAACCAAAAACCTATGTTCCAATAAGATACACACAGGAAAAATTAGAGATAATCAAAAGAGGGAAAACCCTACCATTAAGAGGGTGTCCAGAAAAGCTTGTCAGAGAAGAGGGGATTTTAGCAGGGATTGGGAGGGAGAGAGAGAGAGAGAGAGAGAGAGAGAGAGAGAGAGAGAGAGAGAGAGAGAGAGAGAGAGAGAGAGAGAGTATTCCAGGCATGAGGACAATCAGTGAAAACGCCTGGAGGCTGGAGATGGAATGGAATTACTTGGAGGAACAGGAGGTCAGGGTCACCAAGGGTCATAGAATATGTGGGGGTGAGAAAGGTGTAAAAAGACTGGGAAGGGGTGTGTGTGTGTGTGTGTGTGTGTGTGTGTGTGTGTGTGTGTGTGTGTGTGTGTGTGTGTGTGTGTGTGCATGCGCGCAAGCTTGGGCAAGATTTTTAACTCTCTTGTATACATATACGTTATAAATGATCAAGAAAACATCATGTAAACACACTAAAAGATGGTATGAGTTTTTCTAAACAGTTAATGATTTACTCTTTTATTCACCAACACTGGGTTTTTTTTCCATTAAGCCTCCAAGCAGCATGCATTTATTAAGCACCTAGGGTATGCTGGGCATTGTGTCAAGTGCTAATGCTACAAAGACACAAATGTAACAGTCTTTGTTTTCAAACAGGACACAATCATAAAAGTAAATAGAAAATTATTACAAAATAATCTTTTGGAGGTGGAGGAGGAACTAGGAGCTGGGGGGTTAGGAATAGCCCCGCACAGGAAGTATAATCCTTAAGTTTTCTTTAAAAAAAAAAAAAAAAAAAAAAAAAAAAAACCACTTTGACTAGAAATCTTTCTCAAAAGCATTTCATAATTCCCTGATGTCTTAAATAGATTTGGCAGAACATAATTTCACCCTTCCTTGAGGAATCACGGCACGGTTATGATTCATTATTATACTGTGCTCTGATAAAGGAATACCCCCAGAGACCAGTTAGGTGTGCAGAGGGTTTGCACCTGCAACAAACAGCCCCAGACTTGGGTATTTCTGCTCTTGTGATATTTGTAGGATTTGGTTCTGAAAGGAACTAACCAGAACTTACCCTTCAGTTTTACATTTGAGGAAACTGAATCTTGGAGGGGGAGGAGAGAAGTAGCTTATCTAAGGTCACTCACGTAGAATAAATAAAGACAAGAATTCACAGCCCTCTAATTTAAATGTAGTACCTAGGGGCAGCTAGTCTTGGATAGATAAGTTTCCCAGGACTAGAATCGAGAACTGAATTCAAATTTGACCTCAAACATTTACTAACCTATGTGACTAATAGTCAAGTCATAAAACCTCAGTTTCCTCAAATGTAACATGGAAATGGATATTTCTTCAGTTAGATCCCCTTCTCCCCCTTTCCATCGGAACGATGATGGACTTAGCTACCAGAGAAATAGGCAAGTTTGCATTGTGTGTAAAACAAAAGTATTTCTGCTTTCATTAAAGGCCTGAAGGTCAAGATGGAGGTAGAATTGTTTTCCTACTAATAAAGGGAGAGAGCTGAACTGGACTTTGTGACATCCAGCCTAGTCTAGAGGCTTTTTTTTTTTTTTTTTTTAATTTTTATTGTTGGTTTCCTCATTCTCAGCTGTGTTCACAATAGGTAAGGTGTTACTATCCAGTGAATCTATGCTTTAATGGGCCAAATAAAAGGTGGCTAATTACGGCTGATTTAATGTAAGCCTCCCAGAAGTGCTACAACTGCGCAGGGGTGTCAGTTTCTCCGACTGTAATACCTTGACTTAGAAAATCACATATTAGCATTATCTATGTTCAAATGTATTTTTATTCCATGTGTCATATATTTCCCAATTCTAATTTAATCTGGTTCATATATATTTTCATGGTCAGAGTTTGACACCCCTCATCCAGCATTTAGCATCATCCAGACCCTGAATGAAAATCAGAAAGGTTCTGGCTGAGAAGGGACAGTGTTAAGAGCTAGACTTGTGGTTTAACTGGTATGGGAAATTCCCAAATGAGGAAATCCCTCTATCATGCACGTTAGTATCTTCTCTGCAATCTGGTGTAGTTCAGAGTTACCTGGAACACTGAAAGTTTATTTATTTATTTATTTTTATTATAGCTTTTTATTTACAAGATGTATTTATGGGTAATTTTTCAGCATTGACAATTGCAAAACCTTTTGTTCCAACTTTTCCCCTCCTTCCCCCCACCCCTTCCCCCAGATGGCAGGTTGACCAATACATGTAAAATATGTTATACAATATATGCATACTTGTCCATACAGTTATTTTGCTGTACAAAAAGAATCGGACTTTGAAATAGGAACACTGAAAGTTTAAAAAAAAAAAAAAAGTGGAATTTGAACTCAGGGCGGCTCTCTACCACAAAGGCCCATGGAGAGCAATGGCCAGATTTAGGGAGAACAGAAACAAGGGAGCACAGTTTCGAAAATGTCTAAGTATAGCAGCCTCTATTCTCAACAATCCTAAGAAAGAAACATCATCCAGCTCGTTTCAATCCTGAGGGTCAAGTCCTGGAGGACCTCCAGCCCAAACACTTAGGAGAGAGGAGTGACTGATTTCTGGAACTGTCCCTCCCAGATCCAGGAAACCAAGTACTTCAGAGACAAGAACTCTGGCTTAACACCCGTGGTCTTATTGCAAAATGTGACTTTTCTCTCCCAGACATTACAACAAACATTCATTAAGTATCTGTTGTATGCAGACCACTAAAATGTTCAAGTCTTTTAAAATGCTTGTTCTGGCTCTCCAAAGGCTTTAAATTCATGCGCTCCCATATCATGTGTGTTGTGTGCACATACAAAGGCCATCAGAAGGTTCTGTGGATGGAATACTGGAATTCAGTCTCACCAGCTAGCTGTGTAGTTCTGGGCAGGTCACTTAACCTCTACCTGAAAATGAAGAGATTGGGCTTCCAAGCATGTATTACGTGTATATACGTTTATGATATAACTGTAAGTGTATATACATACATGGAGGAAGAGGATGAGGAAAAAGATTGCCAAGTGTGACTGCCTGGCTGGCTGTCTGAACAGGCTCAGTCTCTTAAGAATGGAATAGGCCAACTGATCACAGAATCAAAGATTTGGAGCAGGGAAAGCCTTTAGAGATCATATGGTCTGACATTCTAACTTAAGAAACAAGGAAGCTGAGACCCACAAGTTAAGCGCCACACAGGGCACGAATTCTTCCTTTGCCCTCGGCACAAAACTGCCTTTTAAAAGAAGGTCCATTGGAATGGCACCATTGGACCGCAATGGGCCCAGAAATGACAATCTCTTGGGTCAATTATCACACCATTTATTTTTCATTTGCCACAATCCCACAAGCAAGACCTTTTCAAGGTATTTCTTTAGTTTCTCTAACAGGGCCCAGCACAGTTTTGGGCCCACATTAAGCATTCAGTAAATGTTTGTTCAATTCAAAAAATATTTATTGAATAGCTATGTACTTAGGGCTAACAGAAAAAACAGGGGTACTCTCTGAGAAGACCACCATGGCAGATAGTCTGTGGTTTCAGAAGCCTGGCCCTCTAACAATGAATGCAGAGACAGGAGAGGTCCATCTGACCACCCACAATATTGCCTCCTGCAGCTATTCCCAACCCTCCCACCCAGGACACTCTGGTTTAAGTCCAGTTCAGAGTCCAATCACTTCAGAGATTCAGGGATGAGCAGAGGTGGGATGGCTTTAGGCACTCAGCTGTGGGAAACTTCTTCTTGTCAATAGCCATCCCCTACCCTGAATTTAAAAAAAAAAAAAAAAAAAAAAAAAAAAAGGGGAGAAGGGGACAAAACCCTAACAACAACTCACTCTGTACATGAGCAAAAAAGGTAAATTAAACCAGACGAGAATAAAGACATTAGTCCTTGGTCCACACCCCATCATCCTCCAGATGGACAGACAGACAAACAATAGACAAACACACAGATACACACACTCTGTCTGTCTCTCTGTCTCTCTCAATTGGCCTGGATAGATTTAATTTCCACATCTGTACGTCTGGAAACAAAACAAAAATCCTTATGTTTACAACAAGGATCAGATTGGCACCAATCAGGGCCAAAGCATTGTTGGTACAGTCTCACTTAAGCTGGAGAAAACCAGGAATAGGCTCTAAGAAGACAGTGAGCTCTCCAGCTGTTCTACAGAACTCTCTCTCTCTCTCTCTCTCTCTCTCTCTCTCTCTCTCTCTCTCTCTCTCTGTGTGTGTGTGTGTGTGTGTGTGTGTGTTGAGGGTAGGGGAAATACCACATTCTTAAATAATCATAATTACCTCAAATTCACATAACATTTTACAATCTGGAAAGCCTTTTACAAACATCTCATCTAGTCTATGCAATAAGCCTTGAGATAGATGTATTAGTATTCCTATTTTACAGATAAAGAAATTGAGGCTTAGAGAGACATAATTTTATCTAGAATAGCATATTTAGTTAGTGTCTTAATTAGTGAATGTCTGAAATGACATTTGAACCAAATCTTTTCTGACTCCCAGTCCAGGATATCAGATTTGACACAATGGCTCATCCAATCAAAGACTCTTGGGATTTCCTTCCTGACATAAGTTTCAATGATTGGATACCCCGGAAAATCCTATTTTTCTTTTTAAATGTCTTTACAGATCTATAATTTATTTATTATAATTTAAAAAAAAAAACTATTTCCTTGTTGCTTCTTACTTGGGTAGGTAGAGGAGGAAGAGGCAGAGAAGGAACATCCTTTTCTCAAGGTAAAAAAACCAAACGATATTAGTAATACTTGAATTTTTCTCTTCTTCCACAATCCCACTAGACTGACAGTGTTTATAAAAAGGGCCTTTAAGCTAGAATTCAATATTTCCTTAGTCTAACTCTGCTGTTGGCAAGCTGTGGGCACTTGGATAAGTTAATATATTAAGTATCTCAATTTCTCCACCTATAAATTGGAAATGGTTCCCCATAAAAATCTCTATCCTATTTCTCATAGTACCATGGAGGTGGGCATGGATCCTTAAAGGCTATGCTAGTGAAAATCCAGTTCTGCTGGGTGCTATTCAGTCCTCTGTTGGGTGCTATTAAGTCACAAAGGCAATAAGGAGAGTCCCAGTAACAGATTGTGAATCCTACCCGTGGACTATCTTAGCTTAGTGCAGAAAGACAACATTGTGTTATGGGAGACTAGGTGATAAGTCCATGAATTGCTCATGTCTCCCCGTGAAAGTGATGAACAAAATGGTCCTCATATCTGTGTACCCTTTTTCTTTTCCTTAATGACAATAACAAAGTGGCTAAAAAAAGGCGGGAGTGGGGGAATTAATGAGTGTAACACACTTTAGAACATTGCAAATATTAATTTATTTCTATAAGTAAAACTATTGCCCTATGATCAAAGTCGATATCCTATCAGAAGACCCAATCACCTTCCCACACACCAAAATTCCCACTATAACTGAAACCAGGATCCGTAAGTTATGTTTTGTCATATGATAGTTCTTATGAAGCATCTCTGAATTGTATTCTCATTCATCTCACCTTGCAATGCTCTTGGTGAGCATGAACAAACAGTCTACCATAAAGATAAGTTCAGCTTATGGCACCAACATCTGTTCCTGATGTCCAAGGACAAAGTAGAATTTTATGCAGAATCTGTTATGATCTTCCATTAACACTCTTAGTCTGGGGTTTGTAAAATTATTATTTTTTTTAATGGTAAAAATACTTGGATAATGAACTGTATTTCAATAATAAGCACACTTTCCTTTGTAATTTTATGTATTTTATTTTAGGCATTGACAAATGTGATTCTAGGAAGGGGATCAGGAGTCCACTAGGCTGCTAAGAAAAGTGTGTGGCACCCGGGTGCTAAATAAAGTCCACATAGATCTTGATAATTGGTAACTTCAATACAAGGACAGGAAAGACCATCCCCCAAATCCTGGCACATGTGGTTCATGTTTCAAAGAGGCCAAAGAATTACAGAATGCTCAGAAGCCTTACACACCTGTATATCTTGAATGAAGCATTCATAGGAGAGGCAGAAGGCACTAACTGGATATAGCCCCCATCAAACAACATCACAAAAAATTAAATTGTTTCTACCTTAACAGACAGGAAATGACTGGTTACCATTGAGGGAGACATTTCCAAATCAGCTGTCTGTGTGCAAGTCAGATCATGGACTGGTTGGAGCAAAGGTCAACAATCAATACCAGATTAAAAGAAAGGGTAAAAGTTAAGAAGACAACTCTGGAAACAATTACAATAGCGCCAACCCAAACTATTTAAAACAAGATGTTGACTGACTGGTGGAAATGGATGAAAGGAAAGACACTAAGTTTATCACTATTTCGCAGAAAAGTTTTACTGTTCTAAATAACTGCCATAACAAGGAAAAAGAGTCCAGACACCAGCTCATCCATAGATTTCCTTGCCAAGAGGTAAAACATGGCACCTTAAGTAACATTAGTTTGGAGATGTTTTATTTAGAAAATTTTAGAGGGGGAAATGACAAAGAGCCCAAATAATATCACCTCATTAAAAGCTCAGAAAAGGGTAGAAATGTCAAAAGCCCAGAAAGCTTAACATGACACTTGGTTAAGCTAAATTATCTGAAAACTACCTATAAATAAAAATGGGTAGCAACCAATAAATTAGTATGAAATGGAACAGATATCCCGGCATTTCTACAGTCATCCATTCTCCCAGTCGAGACAGGAGAACTATTACTTTTGGATTTTGCCATCTCAGTAACTGAAGTATAATGTTAAGTAGTCATAGTTATCAAAAAGATGAAGTGAGGAAGAGCAATTATCCCTGAACAAATACATACAGAACAAATCCATGGAAGGAAAACACTGTAGAAAGCACACAGGGGTGGATTTTTAAGAGATACCAAAGTAGGAAAAAGTGGGAAAGACCACTCTAGAAAGACACTGTTAAGACATCAGCAACTGACCTATCTCATTCTAATCAATAGAAAACCTTTATGGTAATGGTCCACATATACATAATGGGTATCCTTGATGAAAATATGAGCAAGAAACAGGCAGGCTTTCTTAAATGATTTTCTAGGGCAAATCATATCTTTGTGGTCACACAACTGACTGAAAGGCATTAAGAATACACAATCCCTCTGTGTTTATTGCTTACTAAAAACATTTGACTTGGCTAAGTCTAATAGTTTAAAGATTCTCAGCAAACAAGCTGTCAAATATACATATTTTAAGCCCAAGATTTCAAGACAAATGCAAAGAGACAGCTTTAATGATGCTCTTCTGGGCATCAATGTCAAATAAAATATAAAGCATACTCTCTCTCCCCCAAACCATTCATTAGTGCCATGGTGAAAGTCCTGAAAAAAGTCTAAACAGATGAGAGATTCCCTATTGATTAGTGGTTCTCAACCTGTCTGATGCAACATGGTGGGATAGAAAACTGGGCTTAGAGACAGGAAGACTGAGTTCAAAGCCAGCTTCAAACACTTACTAGCTGTGTGATCTGGACAGCTGCTTTAACCCTGTTTGCCTCAATTTCTTTACCTGTAAAATGAACTAGAAAAGGAAATGACAAACCACTCTAGTATTTTGCCAAGAAAACTCCACATGGGGTCACAAAGAGTCAGACATAACCACAAAAACCAAATCTCAATGTGTGCTCTGTAGACCCCCAAGAGCCTGTGGAGTTACTCAAAGTAAGGGATCCAGAAAGTCATATGCACGCCATGTATCATCACTTTGGTCTTTCCTTAGTTCCAAATTTAGTTCCAACAAAATATGCAGCATGACTCAGTATAATAAATAAGCAAACACAACTTCTGTTCCCTGAATCATGTCTCACACATATGTATTACTATTTTCCCAATATACATAAGTGCTGTTATGATTAATAAAATACAAATTCATTTAAAAGTATTACTTAATTCTTACTAGGTTTTTGTCATCAGATAGGTAATCAATCCACAGAATCTAATAGTAGAAGCATTATCATGTAGAGATCAACACAATTTGATATGAAAGGGGGGGGTCATTATACTCCAATACAATATATTTCATATATTATAAATCACTGTTTTAGAGTGTGAGACTCTCAGATAGTCCAGTTTGCAGATGATATTGTCCTGATCACATTCACTCATGGAACCCAACAGTCTCTTCAATGGTAACTCAAAAGCTCAAAAAACTGCCTTAGCAATCCATACAGGAACAAAATCTAGTGGCTAAAGAATACACATTGCCCATATTAAGACAATCGGTTGAATGGGCAACCCAGTCCATCATATCCTGGATACACACTGCAGATAGATAATGAGCTAGAACAAAAATTCAATAGGCACTAGATAGCAATTGGAAAATTGTACAATGCTTTCAACGATGTTAGGTTATTCCCTGGTGCAAAAGTCCCCCTTTTAATACCAATATTCTTCCATCCTGAGTAATTTCTTTTTGTGAAGAAAACAAAAATGAGAAATGTGGCAGAACTAAATATAGACACACACACACACACACATCTCTATACTAGAGATGACAATTGTTAAGGCACTGAGGGAATGAATCTCAAAGTAGCCAAAAAAAAAAAAAAAGATAACAAAAGGCATGGAAAAACCCTCAGATCTTAAACTTAAAATAAATAAATAAAGACAACCCAGAGAACATCAATCACTATCGACCCATATGCCGACTTTCCCATCTATATAAAATTTTTATGAGAATAATCTACACATGCATCAAGGGCATCCTTGATGAGGGTATTAGAAGGGAACAAATAGGCTTTCACAAGTGATATTTCCACAGCAGACATCTTTGCCATCACACAACTGATGGGAAGATGTCAAAAATACCAGCTCCTATAGCATTTGGTTTTTGCCTGCAAAAAACACTTGGTTCTTACTCTTTGTTACAACACAGGGCTTCCTGGGAAGGGATAGGAGGAGGTTCAGCTTCAAAAACGAATGTGATGTAAAAACAAAAGACAGCACTAATGCTTTTTTTTGCTCAGCATCTGATTCAGTAGAGTAAAATGTCACCTTAAAGGTCCTCCTCTAACACTGTGTCACTCTTTCCCAAGTCAAAAATAACCCCAAATTCTTGAAACACCTAACAGGGATAATGTTTGACCACCCTCTACACAATGCCATCAAGCGAGGCTGAAAGCAAGAGATAGATGCACACCAAAGGCCATGTATTGTTCTTGTGAAGGAAATTCAGCACTGAGCCCAAGTCAAACACAAATTTCCTCTAGTTGGTGAGATATTCTTCCAAATGCTCTTATTTATAAATGATACTACATTTAGCTCCAGATTATTACCACATGAGAGAGAAATTCATTTAAGAGAGCTTGGCCTAACTATCTGTACAAGAAAAAACAAGAAATGAGGACTTCCTATTGTCTAAATGATAAAGCGGGCCCACCAGAGTGTGTTTGCAATGTGTGCATTTATGTATTATTTACACACAGATAACTTTGTTAATATATATTATATACAGTCAATATAGATTGTATATATTTTACATAGCACTATAGGTTATATAGTTACTACATATTGTATATATACAATACATGCTACTACATATTATATAGTTACTACATATTATATATATGCACTATACATAGTACTATATGTTATATAATTACTGTGTATTTTATATAGACACTATACATATTTCCTTATAATCTATATAATTACTACACACTATATACCTGCTATATACAGTAGTCTATATATACATGCACACATGCCATATATAAATATACTATGTATAACTACTCGTATATAGAGTATGTTATATACTATATGTATAGCACATATATTATATATGGCATCATGTACTATACATAGTAACTATAATCAGTATGCCATACACATACACTATGATATAGTATGCTATATATGCGTGCATATGTATATATACAGATAGAGATGTATTGATATATACATGGGGGGTGGGGGTGGGGGGAATGGCAGTTAAGTGCCATAATGGATAGAATGCTGTGCCTGTACTCAGGAAGATCTAAATTCAAAAATAGCCTCAGACACTTATTAGTACCTGAGCCAAGTCACTTTACCCCTAGTTACCTCAGTTCCTCAGCTGTAAAATAGGGACTCACTGGAGAAGGAAATGGCAAGTCATTTCAATATCTTTTCCAAGCAAATTCCAAATGAAGTCATAAAGAGTTGGAAATGGATGAAATACTGAATAATATAACATATGTGTGTATGTATATATACATAAACACACACATCTGTATAGGCACTGAAAAAGAACAGCAAGAACTGATTAGGAGGCTCAAAAATGCAGGAAGATAATGGGCTGGATTGCTTTTGAGGAAATTCATTTTTAAAAATAATTTTGAATTTTTTATTGAATGAAAGATCCATCCTGTTTTACATCAATATCCTTCAAGTGGTATACGGTTAGGATGCACAGAATAGGACAACAGTGTCCTAAAAACTGCGGTTAAGGATGCATGGGAGGCAAGAGTAGACTGAAATACAGCATAAAGGAGCAATCATGTAGGAGAAATGATGGAAAGAACACTGTCTAAGAAAGGTACAATTGAAAAAAAAAATGGGGTGGTCATGAATCAAGAATGAGGGATAGTAGATGGGCTGTGGGTCCCAATGGTCTTCTATAGGTATTCAAGGGAAATCAAGAAAGGCTTCCAGAACATTAAGTGGACCCTCAATTACCAACTTCTTTGATGAGAGTCACACAAGATGGGTAATAATAATAATAACACCACCTAGCATTTATATAATGCTTTAAAATATCACTTCATTTAATAATAGTACAATGAGTTGCAATTCTGCATCATTGAAGAGAACATTCATATAGATGAGATTACAGTATCAGTAAAGTAGTTACAGAGTATTATCCCAGTCTTTCTCTAAGGCTATGAATCATAGGACCCTCCAACACCCAAAATGAACCAAAAGGCCATGAAAAGACTCTCAGGGATTTTTAAATAGATTCCAGTATAAGAAATGATAAAAGAAGACAACATCAGATCAAAAAGAAAGATCAGTACATAGTTTGAGCAAAAGACAGTAGATGCCCAAACTAAGTAAAACACTGGGGCCCATGAAATATGGCAAAGAATTCAAAGGTCTTCTGCATGTTGGGTAGATCCTCTATAAGAAATCTATGTAATTTCGAGAATTACAAAGAATTAGTACCCATGGATAAGGCACAATCTGTATCGATTCCATGTCTCCCCATTTTTAAAAAACCCTCACTTGTCCAACCATTCTCAATAGCTATGATTTTATATCTTACTTCCCTTTCAAGGCTCACCTCCTTGAGAAATCATCCTCCATTCCTGGAATGCTCTTGCAACCTCCCCCTACCCTTTAGTTTTACTTTAATGCTCAGTTAAAATCCACCTTCTGCAAAAGCCTTTATTTCCTAGTCTTCTAGTTGCCAATGACTACAGCCCTTTCATAAATACTCATTTTCTTAGTATGGGTTTTCCATTTTTCACATCTAATTATTTACATCTTGCCTCTCCCATTAGACTGTATGCTCCTTGAAGGTAGTTTTTGCTTTTTACTTTTCTCTGTAACTCCAGAGAGCTATACAAAATGCCTGACACATAGAAATCTCTAAATAAATATTTCTTGACCGCCTGACCATATCGGCATTCATGGGAGCAATCCATCAAAAACCAAAGACAGCCTCTCCAGCAAGAACGCTTCCTAGCCTACATCCCAGAGATGGTGTAAGGATCAAAGAACATAATGGAAATGAAAATGGACTGAAGAGAAACGCAAGATAGATAATATTATAAAATATTGATAGCTCTCCAAATATTATGCCCCTTCCCCACCCCCACCCTCCAACAGCCTGCTTCTATTGAAAACAAAACACTAAGATCTAGGCTCCTCCCAACAGATCAATCCTGTGTATTCTATTCTTCCTGTAGAGCAGAAATAGAAATATGTGAGGTTTTCTCCCCTTTTTTAGAGGGGGCAGTATTTATGATGGCTGAGGGAAGGAGGTATAAATGATGGCTAAAGAGGGGTACCATATCCCAGTCCCAGTGCTCCCTCCCACTCTCGGGGAGTATTCAGTTTGTTAGGTCATGTGGCTTTTTGGTTATTTTTTAATCTAAGCAATGAACCTTGGGAGCTATAGTTGAGCCAAGAAACCTCATTAATCAGTGCGATTAAAAGGTTCCTGTTTAGAAGGCACATCTGCTCCCAACCCCGCTTTGCTCTGCTCTACTACTGTTGGAGAAGGAAGAGGAGATATTCACAAAAGGGACTCTGGGCTCCTGACAGAAGAGAGCCAGTCAGGATAAGCGGTGTTCGTTCCAAGAACAGGCATTTCGGCACCATGCTAGACATTAGGCCCCAGAGAGCAAGCTGACCCATCTGCCATCCAGGGTGAGCAAAATGCTGCTTTCCCAAGGGTATTATTAATGTTGAGCTGTTTTGGCCCTGCACTCGGCTCTTCAAGAACCCAAAACAAGAAGAGAGAAAGCCACACAGTGTGGCTTAGTTAGTACTAAACCATCTGGATCATTGACTTTAACTGGCAACATAAAGAAAGAAAATATTTTGGGCAACAATAGAAATAATTATAAGATGATTTTATATGGGGGTTTTAAGATTCAAAGAGTTTTACAGAGGCAATTCTCCCCTCTTTCCACCTTTGATGCATGGAATGGTAGAAAAACCAGAAAACTCAAATGAAATTAAAGGAGAGATCCTGGAATTGAATTCCTGTTTCTAGCTAGCCAGGTGACTTAAACCACCTCTCTGAATCTAACGTTTTTCATCTGCAAAATAAGTGGGTTGAGAATTAGATAGTCTCTAAGATCTTCTTTGGATTTCAACATTCTCCAACACAAGCTTTCTAATCTATAAAATACAATTTGGAGGGGAGAGGGATTATTAGTTCATTTTTCTTCATTAACTTCAAAACATCGCTCATTTATATGGCAAAGAAATGTTTACAGAGTGCTTTCTTTATGATATATCTGTGTGAGATAAATAGCCTAAGTATTAACATTACCATTTTATAACTGAGGAAACAGAGAAGGTAAGTAACTTTCCCCATAATCTTACAGCAAATAGATTTTAGAGCAGGGATTTGAATCCAGGATTCTTGCTTACTAAACTGATATTCTTTCTACAATATATTGCCCACCATCTGTAGTAGATTCTAAGTTCTTTTTTAAACAGTGACTTCTAAAACACTCTGTCTTTGTACCAGCTAGGCCTATGTCCAGTGTAATACGGTGCATGATAATGGGTGTTTTTAAAATAATGACACCCTATGACAAGAAGTCTGGGTCCAATTTTAAGCTTCAGAAGGAGCTGAGGTATGTGGCATTGAGGCTTAAGTTAGGACAGTCAGGTTTCCTGATCCGGGCTGTTCCACTAACTCAAGGTGGAATCTGGGACAAGTCAGACTTTCCTTATCCATAAAACAGAGATCTTCCTGCCCACTTCACAAGATTGTCACAAGCTCAAAAGGGAGAATGGGTCAGAACGTGTTCTGGAGAGTAAAAAGCTTCATAAAGAAAGGCAGCAGCTTGAAAATAATCAGGGATTTGATCATCCACCAGAAGTAGATGCTGATGTCCTTGCAATCAGAATAAAAAGAAGAAAGCAAGTGCTGAAAGCTCAGAGGGCAGACAGGCTGACTTTTTGTACACAGCTGCATCTTGTCCAACTGTGCCTGAGGCTCTACACACCCACACCTTGAAAAAATACCAAAGGGAGCCAACGGGGCACCCTGCAAGTGGGCAAAGTGCATGTGCTTCTGCCGAGGATCCCAGGAAATCAAGGGAGTTGTCTCCCAGGCCAGCAGGCAGACAAGGCTCAGAAAGCAAGTGCTTGAACCCGCCTCTGCTTCCAGGAGAGCAGTGACAGTGTGGGTGTCCCTGCTGTACCCAGAAAGTCCTGTGGCTTTAGGACAAGGATGGAAGGAAGCCAAGACCCCTCACTCATTAAAGGGCTCATAGATCTGGGATCTTTGGATAAGGCCGAAGAAAACAAACAATGGTTTATCTGGTGCAGGGACTTTAGTGTTGGGCAGGGCTGATATTCTGAAACTGCATTATTATAGGCTGATCTATAGCATAATTCAGAATTGGTTTTTGTTTCAAGATTAATCATAGAATTGGACATGGTAGTGTGAAAAACACTCCACTAAAGCTTCCAATTTAGATAGAGATGACCCTGAGTATACTAGCAGAACAAATATCCTGTATGTATCACTTTGCCTCTCTTGATCTCAGTTTACCCACCTGTAAAATGAGCAGATGGTACTAGATGATCTCTAAGGTCTTCACTGGCCCTGTGGTCCAATGAAATCCTTTTACCTCTACAATCCATCAATCAATAAATAGTTAATAAGCTATCTCCAGTCATATTGCTATGTACCTTGCCGCTGTACCTAGCTGGTTCTGGAGAGGAAAGTGAGGCATGTGCACAGCCCTTTTTCACTCAAATCCAATTCACTTTCATTGCCTCCTTAATGTCATGGACCTCTTTGACAACAAATGACAAATAACAACAGTTTATTAAGCACCTACTGTTTAACAGGCACTAGGAATACACTAAGTTCCATATCTATTCATACTTCCTTTTACTTTTCAAGTAAAAGAAGGAATCACAGGAAAGCCAAATCCTTGTCTTGGATCTGCCACTAACTTCTTATGTGCAAAGCCATTCTCTGGTCTTAATAGCTCTATCTGTAAAAGAACAGGGGTCAGACTAAATGACCTCCCACATACTTTCCAGCTTTAAAAGTCTATACTTTCTCCCCAACTTGTCTGTGAATTTCTTTTATGATGGGAGCACTCTTCTTTGGTATCCCTAGTCCCAAATGCTCTTCCTCCATAATAGAGCTCATTGAAGACAGGATTTAGAGCTAGCAAGGTCAATCAATCCCCATTCTTGTGTTTTCCTCTAATGAAACACCTTAAGATAACTCCTCCAAAAGAAAATGACAAAGCATTACCCAAATATGGGACCTCAGAAACTAATCTTTTGCAACTTGGCAGGTTTATTTCCAGAAAGTAGGTAGGAAGTATATCTTGGATTTTAAAAAACCCACCTCAATTAAAATAGAGAAGTAAAAAAACAAAACAAAACTTCTGTGGCGATGCATCAAATAATACACCTGATTTGGGAATCACAAGACTCAAATTGTTTACCTGACTCAGTCCCAGACTCCTCAGAAAGGCTTAAGCAAATCACTTAGATGATAAAAACAATTCCACTTTGAAGGGATTTCAGAGATCAGTGAGATCAATCTTCTAGTTTCATCACTGAGATTGAAGGAGAGTAACTTGTCCCGAAGGGAAGTGACTCACCCAAAGTCTTACATCTATTAATCAAGAAAGAGCTCCTGATTTGAGGGAGTTTACTACCTTAAAAAAATACATTTTCTCTGGATCTCATTTTCCTCATATGTAAAATGGTGATGGGCTAGTCTTGATAATCTTTTCCAATTCTAATTCTATGCTGTATGGTCTGAAACTACTCTTCTACTATGCTCCTGGTTTCTACTTACCCACAATTCTCTCATATGGAAGACTTCCCACTACTTACTTAATGGGATTTTGAGCTCATCAAATAGGATAATGTACATAAATGGGCTGTCAGTTGGTTATCATTATAGGTCAAAGGAAGCTAGTATTTTTCTTCACCCTCCTCATTCTAAGTTTTCTATCACCAAAAAAAGGATGGTTCCTGTCCAGTGACAAACAGGACCTTCCCTTTGATGATGCTGGAACCAGATCAGAGTGAAGAATCCACTGGCTGAAAGATATAGGGGGAAAGGGACTCCACCTATCCGGAGCACTCTTGCAAGACCCTAAGCAACTGTCAGTCATCTTCTTTCCTTCCTTCTTCAAAGGCTCTCTTCCTTTGGCAAAAGCTGCCTCCATTCTCTTAAAGGCACATTTGAGCCAGCTATTTAAAACACAATCTCCTTATATTATCTTAATTGCTAGAGTGACACCCTTTGATAATCACCAAGAACCTACTTAACTCTTTTAATTCTGTATAATAAGTGTTATATTCCTTGGAATGGATCTTGGGAACTGGAAACAGTTCTAAATTTTGCTTTTAAGAAATAAGTTTTGTAAACATATCACATGTCAAATGTTTTCTTCTCTGCTAGGGTTACTAGGGGTGAAAAGGGACAAACGTGACTGAAGCAGGAAGTAAAAAAGAACAACTAGTGACCTAAAGGGATATAGAGCTATGAAAAAGGGCCCACAAAGACTGGAGAAAGTGGCCATGAGAGTCATTTCTGAGTATTTGGAAGAGTCATTGAAGAAGGTTGATATCTGCTATTTTCCCCAGAACTGGAAGCAGTGGGTGAAAGCATTCGAGACAAGTCTAGGCCTGATGTCAGGAAAAAAACTTCCTAATAATGATCTTGGAATCAAAGACTAAGATTTGGGGGATCTAATCTAAACCTCTCTTGGTACAGAGGAGAAGACTGAGACTAAGCAAAAGTACAGGGACTTGCCCTGGATCACAAAGATAGAAAGCAATCAGAGGTGAGATTTGAATCCAAATCTGTTGACTCCAAAGCCAGTGCTCTACTGTACTATTCTCCAGAAGGGGCCATGGCTCTAGAATTGAGGCATTCCCCCTGCTAGCTGTGATAAAGTAAGGAAGAGTTCTGTACTTGGAATAATGAAAACCTCAGTACAGATCTGGTCTTGGACATTTACTGACTGTGCAGATCTGGGCAAGTCATAGAACCTGTCTCAGAATCAAGTTTCCTCATCTGTAAAATGAGAATAATGCTTCCTTCTTCACAGGGTTGTGGAGAGTATCAAAAGAGATGATACATATAAAGTGCTATTGCTGCATAAATGGATGATGATAATGATGAAAGTCTTCAAACAAAAATTAGATCATTTGTCAAAGAAAGTATTCTTGTAGTATTGGTTGGGGATGGCCATTGACATTCCTATCAACTCTTCAGATTGCTTCTGAGCCTCTAGTTTAAAGGAGAGGCTTGTGACAAAGAGAAAGAATGACAGACAGACAGAGATAGGCAAACAGACACAGAGACAAAGATACAAAAAGACAAGAGACAGAGACAGAGATAGAGAAAAAAGGGGAATGAGAAAGAGAAAAGTAAGAAAGAAGAGAGAAAGGCAGAGAGAATGGCCTTGGAATTCAGAAGAACTAGCTTAATTTCCTCCTAAATAATCATAATCAAGTTCTTTCCCTCTCTGAGACTTATTTTTATAACCTCTAAAATAAGAATAAAGATACATAAACTCATTGCACACAGAAATGTCCTGAGAAAGCATGTTAACTTTTTAGTATTGATACAAGTAGGAGCTTTTCTGATTACTGCATAGTCTGTTCAATGAAAATTATCATAATGTGTCCTTACTTTTAAGTACATAACACAAATTAAAAGGAAAATCCAAAGGCAGGAATAGCTAAAGGGAGTAGAAAACACACACACACACACACACACACACACACACACACACACACACACACACCACGTGCATCCTTGAAAAGAAAATGCCCATGTACAATGTTGCAGACCAGGCAATGCTTAATCATTTCCTAATCTAATTGCAGTAATATTGCAAAGGCACCAAACTAGAAATCATATTATCCATGTTTGTTCCCCTTTATGAAGAGGAAAATGAGAGGAATTTAGGCCTTTGTCATAACAGGAGCTGGAAAATAACTTAAAGAGACTAGCTATGGTTGGCTAAACCAAATCCAGACCCAAGTGAGTTAAAAGGAGAAAGTTTAAGGCCTACTAACTGGTAGAACTGAGTAACTGGAAAACCATAGCATTTTCAGCAGAAAGATGTGGGGCTACTAGGACAAAATGTCATCCACATCATAAGCAACTACCAGAAATAATCATGATATAAAAACAAAAGGCTTTAAAAAAAAATGCTATTAAGTGAGATAATTGAACATTCAAAGCAAAGGGATTAAAAAACCAAGGCCAGCCACAAAAGTTCATCTTTCTTGAACACCAGAGCCAGAAAGAAAATCCAGTGCCCTTTGGTGGTTTGGTAAAAGATGGCTAAGTTCAGGCCCCTGGGCCAGAAGTATTCCCAAGTCATCACTGTGGCTCACCTTGACCATGGGGTTCATAATTTCTATTGTAGTCAGAAGAATGTTGGGAGTTAGGAGACTTGGCTCTGCCACTATCTCTATGTGATTTTGGACAACTTAGTTGTTTATTCATCAAAGGTCAAAACTGGGCAAAATGACCTTTTGGGATCCTTCCACTTCTCCATTCTATAACTACCTACAATTTAAGTCCGGTCTCCTGACTCCGGATATGTGATTCAACCTCCTGCCACGTATGCCTTTCAAATGGCTTGTGTACCTAGCCACAAACGAATTTGTGGTCATATTACCCCCCCCCCAAAAAAAAAAAGAAGAAGGAAGGAAGGAAGGAAGGAAGGAAGGAAGGAAGGAAGGAAGGAAGGAAGGAAGGAAGGAAGGAAGGAAGGAAGGAAGGAAGGAAGGAAGGAAGGAAGGAAGGAAGGAAGGAAGGAAGGAAGGAAGGAAGGAAGGAAGGAAGGAAGGAAGGAAGAAAGAAAGAAAGAAAGAAAGAAAGAAAGAAAGAAAGAAAGAAAGAAAGAAAGAAAGAAAGAAAGAAAGAAAGAAAGAAAGAAAGAAAGAAAGAAAGAAAGAAAGAAAGAAAGAAAAATAAAAGACCATATGAATAAATACAGGTCTATAGGTCACTGGGACTAGATGAAGTTAGTGCTTTCAAGAAGTTTAGTCAGAGAAAAAATTTTCACTCTTAAGTTTCCTTCTCTTCATCCAACTACTATGGGAATCGTGATCAGAAGTCTTCCTGCTAGAGAGAAGATCACAGCTTTAAAGGAAGACACATTAGAGGTCTTGTTTTCCAACCCCTTTATTTTACAGATAAGTAAAATGAAGCTCAGAAGTTTGTTACTTGTCCAAGTCTCACAGATAGAAAGTTGTGAAGCTATCTAGTGCTCTCACTCCTAATCCTGCATTCTTTACATTGTAACCATCTACATAGTATCCCAGAATTGGAAAAGACATTGGAATTGGAACGTTAGGGCTGGGTTCAAATTCCAATCTTGTCACTTCCTACTTGGATGGCTTCAAGCAATAATAAAAACAATAGCAAAGAGAGGCAGAGTAAGGAACCAGCCTTGGAATTTGGAAGTCCAGAGTTCAAACCTTCTCTAAACTAGTGACCTTGTCCTTCAAAAGCCACTCAATCTCTCAGAATTCCTAGAAAGGAGTTCTTAACCTGGGGTCTATGAATTTAGCTTTTTTTTCTTTTCTTTTTTTTTTAAATTTTGATAACTAGATATCATTGTAATTTGTTTCTTCTGAAATTTTTAATGACCTTCATGATTAAATTGGTCTCTGTGCTTTAGTTAAAGCTTTTATTTTGCATCAGAGTAAAATAAATTCATTTGGAACACACAAAAGAAATTACATGTATTTAAATTAACTGATTAATTGCGTTTTGTTTATTTGATTAAGAGATGGGACCATAGGTTTCAACAGACTGAAAACATGGGTCCAAGATAGAAAAAAAGTTAAAAATCTCTGCTCTAAGAACTTAAGGTACAGAAGTAACAACAAGATTATGTGATGATCAACTGTGATGGATATGGTTCTTTTCAACAATGAAGTTACTCAAAGCAATTCTAATAGATTTGTGATGGAAAGTGCCATCCTCATCCAGAGAGCACTATGGAGAGAATGTGGATCAAAGCATAACATCTTGACCTTTTGTAGCTGTTGTTTGTTTACTTGTTTTTTCTCTCTCATTTTTCCCTTTTTGATTTGATTTTTCTTGCACAACCTAATAAATATGGAAATATGTTTAGAAGAATTGCACATGTATAATCTATGTAGGATTGCTTGCTGCCTTGGGGAGGAAAGAGGGGGAAAAATTTGGAACACAGCGTTTGGCAAAAATGAATGTTGAAAACTATTTTTGCATGTATTTGGAAAAATAAAATACTTTAAAAAAAGAATTGAAGATTCAAATAAACTACAGAAGGAATTAAGTTTTAAAACCAGAAATTTTTTACACAGAGAATTCACAGATGTAGACCAAGGGGAAAAAAAAAAAGTTGAAAAGGCAATAAATCATGATCACACAGCTAACTAGTATCTGAAGCAGGATTTGAATCCAGCTCTCTCCTAGCTCCAAGTCAAGAGCTCTTTCTACTATATTACAACCTTGTTCTGGGCTAGTGGCCACTTCTCAAGGCCTCAGTTTCCACATCTGTCTAGTGATAGTTTCTAAGGTCTCTTCTAGTTCTCAATCCTATGATGCTAAGAATAGTAGAACACTAAGAGACATTTAAGTCGCTAGGGGAAATGCTTGCCTGATAGAATCACAAAGCTCAAAAAGTTCATCTAGACCACTCCTCCTCATTCCAAAAATGGGACTCTAAACTGGGACCCGAAGAGCTTAAGTAATTTTTACAAGTGCTACATCAAAGCAGTGGCAGAGATCCCTAGAATCTAGACCTGAGGTCTCCTGATTCTTAGTTCAAGACCTTTACACTCAAGCTCATAGCCTGTCCCTGAGGGTTACCTCTTTGTACCACTGGATGGTCTGGTGATTTGAAACTGGCCTTAGCCCTTCCTTTGTTGGGGGAGGAGAAAGGAGGAGTCTAACCATTGGGAACCAGAGCTGGTTTCTGAGGGAACTCCTGTGGCTACATACCTCTTCTGCCTCCCTGGCCACATTCTTGCCATGCCTGCCATTTAGGGGAAGCCAGTGTGGATAGGTGGACTGGAATTTCAGCTACTCTGGGGAAGTATTTGCTCCTGATAGAGCTGCTTCCTTGCTACTTATAAAGCTTCTAAAATCAGCATTGCCAGCACTAAACTAGGATCTTTCCACCACTTGGAACACAAGGGTCAATGTCATTCTGATTTCTCCCAGAAAGACCTGGAAGACCCTCTACAATCTGGCACCTAGTTCCTAGGTTTTTGGTTTTTGTTTGTTTGTTTGTTTCTTAAGAAATCTCGAAGACTCCCAGCTTCAGAGAATAGCAAAAAGAAATCCCAGCTCTGCCACTTACTACTGCTGTGTGGCCTTGGGAAACTCTCTGGGTCTCGCTTTCCTCATTTTACAAATGAGAAAGTTAAACTAAAATTTCTTCCAGCTCTGGATCTATGATACTAAAAAGTTATCCTGCTTTTTTTTTTTTTTAAGTTCACATATTTTATTTTTTACCATTAATGACAATAATAGTTAATATCATATTTTAAGGTTGAAAAGCAGTATATATATATATATATATTTTTTTTTTTTTCTCTTTCCCTTTTCATAATACTTTCTGAGATATTCTCTTTTTACATCACCTTCATTTCCCAATATACCCTCTTCTTCATCCCAAAGAGTTATAGACACTGCATGGAATGTCAACAAATCAACAAGTATTCATCAACTGTTTATTATGTGTCTGGTACTATCTAAAGGCTAAAGATACAAAGAAAAACAAACAATTCCTAGCCTCAAAGAGCATACATTCTAAAGGAGAAGAAAACCTGGAAATTCCTCTATACATAAAAGAGATAGAGAATAAATGGAATGTGGTCTTAGAGAAAAGGCATTAACAGTGTAGAATCACTGGGAAGACCTCTTGCAGAAAGTGGAGGCCTTAAAGGAGGCTAGAAAAGGCAGAACATGGGGTCAAGGAGGGAGAATGTATATCAGTACAGGACAACAGCCAATTAAAAGGCAATGGAGTATCAGGCACTCATTGGACAGAAGGCAAGGAGAATGGTGTCATGGTATTGTGAAGTCCACAGAAGGGAATCAAAGACAGGAAGACTGGAAGTTGGAGGGAGGCAGGTTGTGAAGGGCTTTAAAAGTAGATGTCATCAGATTTTTCAATGTGTTGGTTAGTTTTGCTGATTTTTTTCCCCATTGGGATTATATAAAGAGGATTGAGGAGAAAGAGTTGGAGAAGTAAAATTCTAGACAAACCTTTCCCAAGAGCAAACTGTGTGAGACCACAGGAAAATCTGGACCTATCTCACTTCCATTTCTTCATCTGTATAAAGGGTATAATACTATCTATCTCTGATTTCCCAGAGCTGCTATGAGGACCAAGGAAGGCACCTGGTAGCAATGTTAAGTGACTTTCAAGGGCCAGATGATTCATCATTTATTTGCCAACCCCTTACAAAGTTAGCGTAGTCCCTAGAGAAGAGAATTAGTCCATCACCAGGACTGTACTTTCCAAGTTCTGCTTGGCATTATCATTAAAACTAAATGTCTGAAATAAAATAAAACAAGTTCTGAATTTAACTTTTTAAAAATGTCATTCTCTTTTTTTTAATGGAACCATAAAATGTTAGGGTTAGCACATTAGACCAGATATCTCCAAGGTGACATATAGAACCTGGTACAAAGTGAAGTAGGACAGCTAAGTGACAAAGCAGATAGAGCACCGATTCTGGAATCAGGAAAAACTGAGTTCAAATCCAGCCTCAGACACTTGCAAGCTGGGTGATCAGTTTCCTCATCTATAAAATAAGCTAGAAAAGGAAATAGCAGAACACTCCAGTGTCTCTGCTAAGAAAAGCTCAAAAGGGATTGTGAAGAGTTGGACACAACTGAACAATAGCAATGGAGTAAAACATATTGACTCTAAAGTGTGGGGTCCCAAGTTAGAAATCTGATACAGTCACTTATTAGTGGTATGACCCTAAACAAGTCCTCAGCTGTAAAAATCTACTTAAAAACTTAAAAAAAAACAACCACCACTACCACCACCACCACCATAAAAACAAAACAAAACAAAACAAAAAAAAAAAAACCCTAAATAATCTTTAAGGTCACTTCCAAATCTATGACATGATGATGGAAGAATCCTTCTATTAGCACATAGTGTACATAGACTATGTACAAACAGTGTCTCCCTACATAAATTTAAAGGATTTCTTGAAAAACACAACTTTTACTTCAAGGGATTTTTCTCCTCATAACAAGAGGCCTAAACACATGAAGTGGCTTTGAGTTTATTAATCAACAAACATTTACCAAAATAAAGATAAGGACAAATATGCAGGTTATAAAAGGGGGGGAAAAATAAAAATAAATAAAAAATAAAAAGGGGGGGGGAAGGACAAAGTTAGTCTTCAAAAGGGTTTTGATTAGAAAAGGAGGAAGAGCAAACCATTCACCAGTCCTCTTGCAAAAAGAAAAAAAAGTTTAGCTTCCAAACTTCTGTGTGAGAAGAATAGAGAGAGCATGGGGCAAATTCATCAATTATAGAGAGGTTGGCAAAAAACAAAGAAAACTTGCATCTTAATTATGAATTTTTTTTCACCTTTAATTGACCCTTTACTGAAATTATATTTAAGTTCCCCCCCTTTGAAAATGTGATGTCAAATAGGAATTTTGTAACTGATTCTAGGGTCTTTTGTTCTTGGAAGAAAGCAAGCTTCCCACACAATGTGACAGGATTCCAGATCCACTAGTAAAAAGTTCAGACTTTTGAGAAGTGATTTCTAGGTCAGGAAACCTTCCTGACATTGAAAGCCAAATAATTAATACAATTCTCCTTATAGATTTCAATAGTCAAAAAACAAATGGGATGGGGCATGTTATCATTTTTATTTTACTTTTTAAAAATGTATTCATTTATTTTTTTTGATTGTGGTTTTAAGATTGTCATTGTTAAGGTGGAAAGAACAGTAATAGTGGAGGGGAAGGACTGCCAGACCTGGTTTCTAATTTTCTGGAAATAGGATCTTACATTTGGAGCTAGAAGGTATCAATGAGAACAAAGTACAAATTACTCATTTTATAGATGAGCATTGATTTTCAGAAAAGCTGTACAGCGTGTCCAGGTTACACAGGCAGTTCACACAAGAGGGAGGCCTTTAAGGCAGGTCTTCCTTCCTCATTGTGAAGTCAGATCTCTAGTCACTCTGTCACTTCTCTAGCTACATTAGGCAAACTGTTTCACCAATCAGGGTTTCTGTTTCCTCGTCTGTAAACTAAAGAGGCTACAGTGATATTCTCTAAAACAGCTTCCATTGCTAACACTCTATCATAAAAAGGGGGCTGGGGGGAATTACCCTGAAAGAACCACATTCTTTGAGAATAAATGAGCCAGAGCTAAGGGACAAGCAGATATTTATATTGCTTTGCCACTAAGTGGCCAACTGGAGCCTATCCTTACAGCACCGGGATTCTAATTCTAATCTAATAAATGCTTCTGAATAGTTATAAGCTGATTCTTGGAGCTCCTTAGGGACTGATAAGGCTCACCTTGTGGGGTGAGCCAATCATTAGGTGACGGTGGTCTCCTGCCTCCCAAGAACTGGTATGCACCAAGTAGTGCTTGTCAAGTCTTTCCACAATAAATGTTTTAATCAGCCAAACAAAAGCCTCTTGGAAAAACGGGGGCCACTCATGTTACAAGCCTTCTCAAGACACAAAAGGCAATGAAACTAGGGCCTGAAGTAGAGAGGGGGGAAACATCATGCCGGCTGCCCTAGGTAAAGATCCTCCAATTAATGTGCTCCTACCTTCCAAGGACAGCTAGAGTCAGCCCAGACCCACCCAGCTGGCATGCCCTACCCACTGAAGCAGAGGCATATAGCTGCCCAGGCAGGAAAGGCCGGCTAGGGTAAGATCAGCACATCATTACCCCAAGGACCCAGAGTTACACACAAGAGGCTTCTTGTCTGGGCCTCTATTCTCATGCTAATTTTCAGGAATCTAGATCCCTTCACTTCCCAGCTCTGCCCACACCAAGCCCTGGGCTTTCCCAGGAAGGCTATTGGCCCTTAAGAGAGAGGGTTCAAGACAGGGATACCAGAAGACATCTAGGGAGATCCCCCCTAGCTAAGAGGGTCTCTTTTATCTCCCTTCTTGCTGCAGTACCCCAAACCAGGTTTTCCTTAGAGTAGAAACTCAAGACAAAAATTCCCCAATCTCCCCAAGGAGTGAAAGCCACAGAAATGCAGTCAGGGAGGCAGCGCCATGGTAAAAACAACTTTTAGAGATTAAGCAAGCTGAAGATAAACCAGGCAGTTCTCTGCATCCCCACTACATACAGTCACACTCCCAACACTCACTCAATCATACAGGTTGCTCAATCTCTCTCCAACATCCCACTTCTATACGTCCACTGATCTCAAAAAGGATCCTTGGCCCTGTAACAACACAAATCAGACCTTTAACAGGTCTCTACATACTACTTAGTATACAGGAAGAGCATCCAGAAAGTCAACCGGCAAGCTCTTGAAAAAGGCCAAATAATGCAGATGTGTTATAGCACCCCTGATCCTTTGGATTCCCATGGATCTGAAGAAAAAAAAAAAGTCTAGATTCTGGCTAAACTCCATCCTCTTCCTCACCTGACACCTTCAAAAGTTGTATCCCCCCTGCTAACTGCACAAGCTGGAGAAATATGGGTTTCCCTATTTTTTATCCCCAGAGTCTTCTGTGAGTAACTACAAATCTAGGCAAAGGATAAAAGGATTAGACCACCAGACTAGCTCAGGAATACTGAAATCTAAGAAATCTAATTATCCCAGACACCTTGACCTTCCCTCAGGCCCAATCACATTGCCATTCACTAATTATAGCAAGAGCGGCCCTCTGGGATGTGAAAGCTGGGTACTGTTATTAGTTGCCCACTCCCCACCCTGGACCCATTACATCCTTACAGACTTAATGCCTCAGTTTTCTCATCTGTATAATGACAGGGTAAGGCTGGGTGATCTCTGAGTACCACCTAGCTCTTCTCACCCTTTGACCCTCCAATAAGACCAGGGCATTTGCTTTTCATGTAAACAGGTGAATGAGGCTCACTATTGGGTACTTTAGGGAGGATTCTCCTTAATTGCTGACAGGATCATTACCATGGAACCAGCTACAAGATATTCATCATATTCATACACGAAATAAGCAGTTAGCCCAGTGGCTGCCTGCTCTTTCCCTGAAGCTGCACTTGTCATAAGGTATGTCAGCAAACTTGTGGGGGTGCCTTCCCTAGCCCCCACAGAAACCCGTTGGAGTTTGCTATGGGAGACTAGGAGAAGGGAAAGGTCTGAGTCACTTTTTGTAGCTATAGAAACCATCTGAGCTGTGGCAACCAGCTTGGCTCTGTGGACTTCCTTCTCTTCTCTGAGGGGACCAAAGGCTGGCTACAAACACATCTGTTTCTTTCCCCACCACTTCAAGAACTCCCTTGCCACAGATTCATGCTCCCAAGGATGGAAAACCACAATTGGGAGTTTTAGAGTGTATACAACTCAGCAGACTATTAGAACCAAGAGGAAGAGCAGCTGCTGGGGACCTCAGCTGAGTAACACAGAAGGCCTCTGAGTCCTAGCTTGAGAGAGCTAGCTCTGTTCCATTAAAATATGGTGGTGTCCCCCAGAGACCCAAGAGAGGTACTTAGCCTGAGAGTCCCCCCCTTCTGTCTTCCTCTACCAACTTTCCTCATCCTACAGGACATATAGGCAAGTCCTATCTACACTCCAAAGCCCGTGTCATGATCCTATCATTCTCCTCTGAGTCCTCTAGGGACTCCCTCTTTCTTTTCAACTTCATTAATATCATCAACCACATGCTGTACCCTTCATTTGCCCCTTGTATATAGGATTGTCAGATTTAGAATTAGCAGGTTCCTTAGAGACCATTTAGTCCAAAACTCTCACTTTACAGAAGGGAAAACTGAGGTCCAATGACATTAAGTGATTTGTCCATAATTACACAATTAGTGAGAGCTAGTTTCTACATAAAGACCTGAGTTCATATACTGGGTTTGTGCTCCTAAAAAAAAAAAAATTATATATATATATATATATATATAGATTCTATAAATAAGACTAATTTGCAGAGAAAGTGGTAACCTGGAGTTCTAGAGAGTTCCCTCATCTGGGAGTTTCCCTATATCAACAGAATCATGGGTTCAGTCTTCATCCCACGTAGTAACTAATAACTGCAGAGCTGCAAATGAAATCTGTTTCCTCTACCTTCAAAACTAGTCCTATTTGGGGGCAGCTAGGTGGCGCAGTGGATAGAGCACCAGCCTTGAATTCAGGAGACCTGAGTTCAAATCTGGTCTCAGACACTTAACACTTCTTAGCTGTGTGTCCCTGGGCAAGTCACTTAACCCCAGCCTCAGGAAAAAAAAAAAAAAAAAAAAAAAAAAACATTCTCTCCCTCTCTTCAAAAACCACAAATGAAATCATAATGTCCCATGGAAAGTCAATGGAGTCCAGGCTAAGTGCCCATTCTCAAAGTAATATCTCAAGTGCAAAGACAGGAGACAGCTCCTTCACAGCAGTAAGAAACATGTCTAATTCCTACTAAATAACATTAGGGGAGTTTGAGCAGCATCACCATGTTTCCTCTGAGTACTGGGAGGAAAGGGACAACCTTTAAACTGTAGTCTTTCCTGCAGAATTATGCAGAATCTAGCAGATTGCTAGATGAAGTGACTTACAGACCCCCTGATATCCTGCCTGTGTGTTGAGGGTGAGGAAGGGCCTTCCAGATCCCTAACACATCCTTCACACCAGTGGGGACACTCCCTGGACATGTTTATCACAGCAGCCAGCTGGCAAAACCTCTTGTGCTACTGATCTGGGCAGCAGACCAATCGCACCCCCAAAGTTGTACTTCTATACTCCAAAAAGACAGATTTTCATACTTCTAAAACATTAGCAAACATTGTTTCATTTGACTCTCATGAAATCTATGTGATGTTAGCTCCATTCAACAGATGAGAAAAGTAAAACTCACTGTGGTTAAGTGAATGACCCACCCCAGAATTAAGACTCAGATCCATGACTCTTTGTCCAAGATTCTTGCCTCAATTCTCTTCAAATTTATTATGTCTTCCTGTAATCTGTGTCATTTGTTGTCATGTTATGACACTGGGGGCAGCAGTAGGTTGTAGTGGGAAAAGCAATGGATTTAGAGGCAAAACTGGGCAACTAGGTGGTACACAGCATGAGTGGGTAGAACCTGGGGCTTGGAGTCTGAAAGATCTGATTTCAGAACTTGTCTCAGATGCCTCAGTTTCCTCATCTGTAAAAATGAACTGGAAAAGGAAAAAGCAAACCACTCCAATATCTCTGCCAAGAAAATCCCAAATGGGATCACGAAGAGCTGGAAACAATTCAACAACAACCACCAACTTGGGTGCAAATACTAGCTTCTGCATTAACTAACTTGACTTTGGACAAATCTGTCTGTCTCAGCTTTCTTACCTCTAAAAAAGGGGAGGTTAGACAAGATGCCACAAGACATTCCAGTTCTAAAATCCTGACACTTCACCTTCTTAAAGGCCTTTTTTGTTTGCTTGCTTAATGCCTTTAAGAAAGTTTTCTCACCTCCAGCACAACAGTAAACCCCCTGAGGGCAGAGCCTGGACCAAAGGATTTCTCCAAGAACACCAAGAAATGGCTCAAGCACACAATTAAAGGCCAGCAGACCCTAATTAAATACGATTCTATGGCTAAGTCTTTTCCCTTCCCCCTAGCTGAGAAGGGTAGAAGATTTCCCAGTGGCTTCCCGGGGAGACAAAGAGTAGTCAGGAACACTGTGTGCACGGAAGCAAACCCATCTTGCCAAGAGGTCAAACCTATTAGGCAAGGCCACAGCATCATGTTGGTAATTAGCACACACAGGTTCTGTTGTGGCTTTGCAACCTTGAGAACCTCATAAAGATGGGGGCTAGGGAAGGGGGAGGGCCTTCACAAAAATTAAAAAAAAAAAAAAGTTATGAATGGAAACATAGATGACACACTCCTTCTCTGGGAGGCCCATCTTTGTCATTCTCAAAAGGGTTGTTTTGTTTTGTTTTGTTTTTTAAAAGAAGTTTCCTGTGATAAACTTCTGGGCTGGTCTCCCTGAGCTGCTTCAGGAACCGACATCTTATTAAGCTGCTAGATGGGGCCATGGCCAGTGTCAGTCAGTCTGGCCATTAAGGCCAAAGGATTTAGGATTTACAATGTCATATTAATCTCATGCAAGATAAGAGGGGAGAATAATGAGTTTCAAATTTCCCTTCTCTTTCTGCCAATTTGGGGGAAAAATTGAAGTTTTTAGTTCTTCTCAACTGTGAATTGTACTGCTTTCCTTCTCCCTGTTATTATCCTAAATGAGTAAAGGATCCACGGGTCACCAGTAATGTCAACAGTGCACAATCTCTCCACCCTAATGCTTCTTTCCTGGGACAAGCAGGGGAAAGAGATGTTCTGATAGATCATGGCTGTGTTTAGTTTAAAAAGTAAAATGAATTCAGTTTTGTCACCCTGCAGAACGCTTTGGCTTATGCTGATACAATAAATAAAACCATAAGGTCCAATCCTTTTTTTTTTCTTCCTTAAATCTTACAAACTACTTTTTCTACAAGGAGAAGTTCCCCCTAAATCTGAATGAATTTGTTACACTTAATTCTTCTGATTGAATGAGCTATGTATCAACAGCTTCAAAAACCCATCCATCTTAAAATGTTTTGGCAGGGGGAAAAAAAAGAAATTAAAAAAAAATCCTCTCAAAACTCTGACCCCAATTGAATTGCAGGAATCTATCTCAACTTTAAGATTTGCTCTCGAAACAACTTTCTACAGCCTTGTGACTCCCAGAGCTAAATGCTGTACTCCTTCCTTAGGGGAGGAGGGGAAAAAGCAAAAAAAAACACTCAGAGGCAAACCCTATCTCCAAATGCCTTCCACCAGCCTCAAAGTCACACGTGCTCCGTTGCAGACCTTGCTTTCAATGTGTCTTTTGTTTGATGCTGGTGTTTCAACATCCTCAAGTTAAAGAGAAAAAGGTCAGGCAAGTCTTCTGGCATTCATAAACCTGAATCAGGCCTCACTATGGGGAGATTGATGGCACAGTAAATTTCTCTCAATCAAAAGCCCCAGGAGTGGGGTGGGGTGGGATAGGGTAGGGGGAGCCACTGGGAATCTCACTCTCTGTATCAGTTCAATAAATGCTTGTCTCCTCCCCAGCAAAAAGGCAGCCAAGAAAAGGCTAAAGCTCTGGGGTTTTGATCCTTCCTCCCAACTTTCCCCACTTATTAGTATGTTAGGGCAAGTTTTGAACTTTCCAAGGGCAAATGCCAAAGAGTAAAAGTTACAATTCACAGCCATTAAAACAAACTAATTACTCCTCTCAGCTCCAGTACATTTGATCTATACTTTAACACACACATATAGACACACCTTTTTTTTTTCTTTTTTTTTTTTTAAATAAATAAACTCTGAGGGCAGTACTGGACTCCCTTCCTGTGCAGGGTGACTGACTCCCCGAACCCAGAGAGAAGGAGAAGGAAGAGGAGACAGCATCATTAAATCCTGTCGTTTACAAGGCCAGGATCCCATATTGCAACTAGGAGAAACTGTTGCTCAAGAAAATCCCTTAAAAAGCCCTTGGCAGTGAAAGGCAGGCAGCTCGAGAAGCTCCTGGAGCCAGGCGCCAGGCCATCGCCTTAATGGGCTGCTGCCCTTTTAAATTTTATAAGGCACCATTCCTTCTGATGCACACAGTTTGGGGAGGGGGGATTGTTAGTGGTGGTCTCTAAAATGGCTTTCTCATCTGAAAAGGAAAGAGGCACCCTTCTGACTCCTCTGGATCCTTCTAGCCCAGTCTCTTCCCCCCCCCAACCCCCACTCCTTTCCAACTCGCTCTCAAGGAACCTTTGAGACAACATTTGTTTAGGTTGCCAACTTAAATCTTCCTCCCTCTCGTCAGTGCATTGAGAAAGCAGTCAGAGTAAAGGAGAGAAAGGGGAGGGGGAAGGAGGAGGAGGGGGGAAGGAGAAGGAGGGGGAAGAGGAGGAGGAGGAAGAGGAGGAGGAGGGAAGAAGGGAGGGAAAGAGGGAGGGGACAGCCTGCACCCAGACCTGCTCCAGCAAAAACCCACTCTTCGGGCACTCTAAGCCACCCAAACGTTGGCCGATGGTGGCTCGGGGGTTATTCACCTACCCATTGGGACACCCGAAGAAGTTGGTCCGGGACCCCGAGAAGGGAGTCCCGAGCCGGGCTCTCCCCTCCACTCCCCGCCTTCAGCTCCTTCTCAGGGCTCAGCGGGACCGAACTCTGCGGCCATCCCGCAGACAACCGCTAGTCCAGCTCAGGGACCCCTTCCACCTCGGAGGCGCGCCCTCCCGGAGGGGTTCTTGCCACCCACTTGGGGAGCGCTGAGGTGGGGGGAGGGGGACGTGCGGGGCGCAAAGGGAAAGTTTGAAGCTCCCAGCGCGCGGAGCACAACTCTAACTTGCCGGGCCCCGGAGCTCGCTGGCTCTCCGTGTCTCTCCCCGGGGAAGGGGGAAGCCGGGGTGCAGGAGAGGAGCTCTCCGGGCCTCACGCACGCACTCCTTTCTCCAGTTGTTTACATTCTTGGAGTGTCTTTTAAACCCGGGGTCTGAAGCTCTCGCCCTTTTGGGCGGCTGCAGCTCAGCCTCCCGTAAAAACGGTCCCCTCCTCTCCCGCCCCCCACCCCGCCTTCACAATGCCACCACCTACCACCCCCCTCACAGCGCTCCCCCTCCACACACACACACACACACACACACACACACACACACACACACACACACACACTCACTGATCCCGCTTCTGCCGCTGTTTCTATGTGGTTTTATTTTCCCTCCATCACAGCCCCCCTTTTACCCCTCCCCTGGCTTCCTGGACAGATGTACACCGGAGAGGGGGAGAGCGCGCTGGCTTAGCCTGCTTTTTTCTCCAGCTGGGGAGAAGAGGGGGAAGGCGAAGGAAAAAGAGAAAACCCCACTTTCCAGGGTTTCCCCCGTCGGCCCCAAACACAAGGAACACCAAAGCCCGCTTCCCAGCCGTTCCCCGGAGCCCCCCGCGCCCAGCCCCTGCAATCTCTGCCACCCACCCGCCACTCCAGCGGGGACAGGCAAAGACACAGAGAAAGGAACTGGAGGCGACGGATCACTTTAGCTTGTGGACATACACACACAGAGAAATGCTCCTTCCCAAGCGGCAGGCTTCTCTCTCTCCCGGCTGGGGCAGCCCAGCAGGCAGACGGCGGCGTCCCCCGGTCGAGGTTTAAACCTCCTTTTGTTTTTAAGGAGTTCCCGGCTACCGGCCACGGCGCGCGCACACACTCACATACACTCACACTCACACACACACACACACACACACACACACACACACACACATACACACACACACACTCTCACACATACACACACACACCTTAAGCATTGCAACATTGTGTTTTCCTGGCTGCCCCTTCCAAAAGCCACAAACATACTAAGTAACAACAACAATTACACACGCATACACACAAAAAAAACTTAACGCCCACCGGAAAGAAGGCTTACGGCGATATCCCCCACATTCTCCAGCCTCGGAGCAAAGCCTGCGCTCTCTCGGCCCCTCACACCACGGAGAGGGAGCGCGGATAGCCACGCTGGGAGAAAGGCATGGTTTCTTTACCCCCAGACAGATACACAGACTCACATAAATCGTAAGCAGGAGCCCCGGCTCCCTCCGCTCCCCGCTCCCGAGAGCCTGAGCACCCAGGCTGGCTCCCTGTAGCCTCCAGCACTAACTGACCCTCCTGCCCACCTCTATCTCCAGCCCCTTCAGCAAGGGAGGAAAAAGCAACACACGTACACAGCACAAAACAAACCCTCAGCCTCCACACGGAGGTTTCCAGTCCTAAGTCTTTGCAAGAGAGAAGAAAAAGGAAACGCACGATCCTACGAAAACAATCACAATTACGGGGACCAGCACGAGTCTGCCTAATCCACGACTCCACGCTGCTCCGGGGGTGGGGGGTTACTCCGAGAGTGGGGGGCCCCGATCCATTGTGTCCGCCCCCGGCTTCCCTCCCTCCGGCTCGGGCTCCGGCTCCGGCCCCAGCCCCAGCACCAGCCCCAGGAGAAGGACGGCAAACTTACCCACCGCTTAGCGAGGAGCCGGGGCCGCACGCAGCGGCGGCAGCGGCAGCAGCGGCAACACCGGCAGCGGCAGCAGCGGCGGCAGCAGCAGCAAGAGAAATCAGGAAAGGAGGAAGGACACACGGGCAAAATCCTTTTCGCTCTCTCTCGCTCGTCTCTCTCTCCCTCTTTTTCTCCTTTCCTTTTCTCCCCCAATGGATTTTGGGGAGGGGGAGGGCGGGGGAGATCTGTGCGGTTGGTGGTAGAGAGAGGGAGGGAGAGCGGGAGGAAAAAAAGGGGGGGTAGAGAAATCAGAATTACGACTGGATTCGAGCTTTATTTCTCTGCTCGCTCGCTCTCTCCTTTGCTCTCTCGCTCTCGCTCCCCCCCCCCTTTTTTTTTAATGTCCACAGACAGTGAAAAGGAACTCGGCGTTAGTGGGTGAGTAAGTGAATCAACTAGCCTGAAGCAGAGCAAGTTGAAGTGTCAAATTACATTGGCTATTCTATTTCCAAAGGGCCCCGCTCACTGCCGGCTGCCGGCAAAAGCTGTCCTAGATTTCTATCTGAAAGGGAGCGCGTCTCCTCCTCCTCTTCCTCCTCCTCTTCTCAGCCAGGGATGCCACTTTTCCTCTTCCTTCCCTCTTTTTCTTTCTCTCCCCCCCCCCAAGAGGAAAACACATACACCCCAATACACACACACCTTCTCCCCACCCGGACTTGCTTCTTTTTTTTTTTTTTTTTTTTTTTTTTTTTTACTCTGCAAGTTTAGGGGGAGAGGAAGAGAAAAATCGTGCAAATTGGAGTGGGAGATAAGGACTTAAAAAAAAAAAAAAAAAAAAAAAAAGGAAGACAGAAGCTACCTTCCCCTCTTTCTCCCCCCCTCCCCATACAAATACGCAGCACCCGGAGTACTATCTGCTCCCCGCCCCTTCGGGGGCTCTCTGTGTGTATACAAAGCCATATAGATTACTGTATACATAACCAAAATCCTCTAGGATGAAAACTGAGAATGAGAATTTCCGACCTTTTGAATTGTTATTGCGAGGGAATGAAAGGAGTGTCAAAAGCTCGCTTCTCCGAGCCGTCCCGTCTTCGCCACACGTCCCCACTTCGCCCCCTCCCCGGGTCCCCAGGCTCTGAGTGGACAAAGAGGGCAGGAACTGAGAGGGGGAGCATGGAGCATTGGGGCGGGGGGTTATAGGGGAGGCTTAGAATAGTGTCTTCCCTATCCTGGAGCTAAGCATCGAGATAGTGCGGCTCTTTGGAGACAACTGTTTGGGGTAATTCCGCTGCTCCCCCAGTTTGCCACCTTCGGGTTATTTCTTCCCATCCCATTCCCCTTGGGCTGTACCGGAGACGCGGAGGAGACGACAAGGAATAAATGCTACTCGGACTTAGGGGGCCGTATCCTAAAATTGAGTGGACGGATGGAGTGGAGCAGGGAAGAGTTCTAATATGACCCCTGAATTAGTCCCCCCCCCCCCCAGCCTCCCTCCCCTCGGTATTTATAGGGAGGACAATAAGAGGAGACCCGGGCGGGGAAGTGGAATTAAGAACTTGAGCTCCTCAGGACTGGGCGGGTAGAGCCCCAAACACACCCACACACCCACCCGGCAGGGACACCCCACTACGCTCATCTCGGCTCCGCCCCTCCCTGGGATAATAATCTCTATTTTATGAGTGGTTAATAAGACTAATATATTCATTCCGCTTCCAACTCGGCTCCCTCGATTGGACAATTAAGAGGGCCCTGGGGACGGCAGCGCCCTCCCCCAGAGCGGGCCGAGCTGGGGGTGGGGGGAGGGAGATGTAGGGGGGGGCGGAGACTCTTGGGATGGGGGCGGTCTCAGACACAGCGGGCTACCCGGACCCCAAATCTACAGATTTCGAGGTCTTTGACTCCGAGGTCACTGGCTGCAGTGTTGGGGGGCCCTCGGAGCGACCCCCGATTTCCTCGTTTGTTATTCACTCCCCAAGCCAGAGGCAGAGAGGGGAATGAGCAGTGGATCCCCCAAACATTCGTTCCAAACACGCACACCTGCATTCCTCACTCCAGGGGCCCCTACCCCCACAAAACTTTTTCCGGCCAGTCCCCACCCAGAAGACACACACGTACACACCACATATTTCCCCATACAGACCTTCCCCTAATTTCTGCCCCTTCTTAACGTTTTTATCTCCTTAGGTATTTACAACAAGACCCTTCCCCAATCAACACTGACTGTTTCAAGTCCGGTAGCCGCAACCCGGGCTACTTAGCCAGAATGGGGTGGGGAGTGGTGAAGAGGTGAGGGGAGAATGCAAGACTGGGGAGCGGGAGGTGGGTTCTTAAAGGCGGGGGCTAGGGGACAGTCCGGTCCAGGTGTGACAGGATGAATCCGCATTCCGGGTTTTGCAGACGGCCGCCGCCGCCGCTGTGTCAGAAGGCAAAGAGAGGAGGGGAGCTCAGAATAACAAAGACAAGTTGGGTAGAGAGGGAGCGGGAGCTCAGCCCTGGGGAGCCCAGCAGAGCCCTGTGCTGGTCAAGGAGGGAGGCGGAGACCCTGGATGCACCGGACTGGGCACCAGGGGCGGGGAGAGGCAGAGGGGCAAAGAAGAAGCCAGGGGAAGGGGCGGAGGGAGGTTGGGGAACAATGACTCTACTAGGGGCAGAGACACAGACCCCGTGGAGAGACCCACAGACCCCAAAAACGCGCCCCGGGAGGGAAATTGCCCCAATGCTGAACGTCCCGAGAGGGTGGCCGCGCGGGGAAGGGGTATATTTGTCCGGGGGGGGTGCGGGAGGAGTGGTGAGAACCCCGGAAAACTCACTGCCCAGTGAGGATACGGTAGCCCCTACCGGAGTGAGGTCTCCAGACCCTCCATCCTGATTTTTAAAAGAGGGACACAAGTACGCTTATGGAAGAAGGGGACAAGTATGTGTGAGCGCACGTACACAGGGACGCCGAAATGAACACCGGGATGCGCTCTCTCCGTGCTGGTCCGAGTCAAAAATGGCCAATGTAGACCTGGACAATGATCCAAGCTAGTGGCTTAAGAACCGAAATGATCCTAGGAACAGATGTGTTCTGATCTCTAAATTAAACCTTAAGGCAACCGTAACCCAAACTTTAACCCTACCGTGGACCCATTAAAATGCTGAATTCCTGAACATTTGGACGCCGTCCAATGATTGCTGTTGAGGCTGGCCAACGTCGGGAGGCGGTGTGGTGCAATCAAAAGAGTCTGGGGCGGGAGTCAGGTAGATCTGAGTTCCAGTCCCAGCTTTGCCATTGAGCCAGAGCCATTTAAACTCCTTTTATTTTTATTTTTTCACCTACGAATAGGAATGCCTGTCCTTTGTACAAACGAGGCTGTGGGAAGTTATTGTGAAAAGCACGAGCTCTGCAAAATATAAGACTTTGTTATGTCTCACCATGAGAGAGAGAGGTGACCTTTTCAGGTGGGGAAACTGAGGCAACAAGAGACAAGTAGAAAGAAGTACTTTTCCTCCTGATAGATATAAATTCGCTCCATTGACTATACTGGAGCACTCTGGGAATTTTCAAACTCAGAAATCTGAGTTTTTAAATAGGTGGAGGTAAGTGCGACATCTGAAAACATGGGAAGGAGCTGGTTATTGTGCTTCATATTCCATGGGTTATTTTATTTATAGGGGTGGAGTTCTTTCTCATTAGCATTACTGAATAGTCATTGAATGTCCATAAAAAGGTTTTCTTTTGAAAGAAAATAGGCTATAATAATAATAGCTTACATTACGGAGCGCTTTTAGTTTTAAAAAGCACTTTGCTTTTAGGATCACATTTGCTCTTCCCAATCTCAGAGGGGGCAAGAGAGAGATTACCCCTAGAGTATGAATAAAAAATAGTCAAACTATTTCCTGGATTATCTTCGTGGTTAGAGAAAATTCAGTTTACTTGGAGCCCTTTAAGAACACCTCTTTTGCAAAAAGTCGTCACCTGCCTCACCTCATCACAAGTGGCATTCTGGATTCTGGCAATTCTTCCTTTTCTCTATTCCTAAATTAATCCAAGTCCTGAGCATGAGACATGGTATATAGTGACTCTTGAATCAGAGGCTCTGGATTCAAAATTTACCTTTAACAATTATTTAATATGACAATGAGAAAATTACTCAGTTTCCTCATCTGTACAGTGGAGAAAATGGAACTAGGACCTCTGAAGGTCCCGCATTTTAGCTCTATCTTGATGATCCGTAGAGGCAGCTAGGTGGCAGAGTGGACAGAGTGAACCAAGTGCAGCCTCAGACACTTGCTGGGTGAGCCTTCATTTTTTTGCCCCTCAATTTCTTCCCCGGTAAAATGAAAGTCACCTACTCTCATTGTGAGGATCAAATGAGATAATAATTGTAAACCATTTAACAGTCCTTGACCCAGAGTAAGAGCTACATAAATATTAGCTATTATTATTATCTCTTCCTACCAGAGGTAGGATAGGGAGCATTTCTTTAGGGGCTTACAATTTACAAAGCACTTCATTTAGATTTTCTCATTTTCTCACAAAAAACTCTGGGTGGTATATTAGTCTCATTTTTCAGTTTAGGTAACTGTCTCAAAGGGGTTAAATGACAGCTTATGTTACATGTCACCCCACCCTTGCAAGTGATTTGCTTAAGGTCAAATCATATTATAAACAGGCACACTAGCACAGATCCCAACCGTATCAGTAATGGAGAGATGGTCATCCATTGCCTTTTTTTTTTTTTTTTTTTTTTTAATCATTTCCTTAAATCCTTGTCTGGTTTACTTGGGGCATCTAGCTGGGTTTTCCACAAGGGCTGTGCTTAGGCAATTCTTCAGCCTGTGGCCAACTCTATTTTGCACAATCTCATGCTAGTCAAATGATATCTTCTTCTCCTTCATCCCCAGCCAGGCCCTAACCTGTGCCATAGTTGACATTTGAAATATCCTCTGCATGATCCTGTTTCCTTTCCCCAAATTTGTCAGTTGTGTTCCTACTTGAGGTATCTGTGTTCTGAAAAAGATGGGCTTGTGGAAACTTCTTTCATTTTCCCCAGCCACAGAGGTAAAAGATAGATTCCGTTCAGTCAATGCAGCACCATAAATCACCCCACTCCAGAGCCTGCCTTCAGTGCCCATTATGAAAACGTGGGTTGAATAAGCCCAGCCTTCCAAGTAACTGATGCTGACACGGGTGCTGGGCAGTCCTTTCTTTGCCAGAGCCTAGATTCCATGTCATTAGCATCATACCTTAATAGCAGATTTATTTGCAATTAATTTCCCCTTTCTCAGGAGCTATCATCTCAGGGAAAGAGGTAGCTGTACAAAATGGGTGGCTCCCAGGGGGAGACCAGACAGGGACTGCTTTAGGAGGAAGGCAGTAACAGGGTCTCCAAGACTCCTTTAGAATAAAGGAGGGAAAAGAATTATATGGATAAACTTCTGGCTGGATTATGGAAATAAAGACAAGAAAAGCAATAGCTTGCTGGTACCTGGCACATGTCAGTACTTAATAAATGCTTGGGGGTGGATTGATTCCCTAGATAGAGGGACAGGGTTCTTTCTGGGTCTGATGGGGGATTTGGTCTTTGGTTGAGTTCAGTGGAGGAAGAAGGTTAGACATATTGGAATAAGTAGTTGTTCAGGCTAGACAGAGATATGTGAAGTTTGTAGCTTACCTCTTCCAGGCAGCCTTCCCTGAACTGTTTACTCTTTCTAATATTCAATACCCTGACCCCAAACCCCTCCCTTTGTTCCCAAAATAAAGAAGAACCCAGTCTTGACATTGAATTAGGAATATCAGAGAGGGTAGCTATCTTTTCCTGGATGACTTGACTCCTTTCAATATCTATAGGAAACTAAGACAAATTAGAATTGGGGTTTATATTTATCTAATCCACAGTACAAATAGATGGTGGCAGAGTAGGAGTGGCAACTACTCCTCTGTCCTTTCCAGAGCCCTCCTGGTACCAATTTACTGTGGTACCCAAGTATAGTCGATTCTCATTGATTTAGAAAAAGGTCATCTACTGCCCTCTCCTACTCAGATGAATATGGACTTAGTCTCAAAGAGAGGCAAAGAATCACTGAGGAATAAAATGTTAATGGTGATCTACTTGGAGGCTAAAAAAGACAAGAGCTGTAAGCATGTTGCCAACTAGCATGGGAAAGTAGAAATGAAGGAAAGGCAATAGTTTCTCTGTTCTCTGGAGGTAAAAGGCCTTGAGGAAGATATATGGAGGATAGCCTTGCTCATAGCTGGAGTTTGGGCTGACTGAACCAGAATGGGGCACAAAGAGGATACAAAAAGAGGCAAAAAGTAAGGAAAAGAATATGTCAAACAGGGAGATTATAAAATCAAAGATTCAGCTAAAGGATTAAGCAATGTCTACAACTTCCATCAACCCTCAATGGACCTTCCAATATCCCCTTAATTGTCATTGCTTCTTCAAACCTCTCCCCTATCCAATCCATTCTCTACACAGTGAGTGATCAAAATTATTTTTCTAAATTAGAATTATGATCCTGGCCTTCCCCTTCTCAATAAACTCTGGTGGTTCTCTATTACCTCTAGAACAAAATATAGATTTCTCTATTTAGTATTAAAGTCTTTCCTATTTTTTTCCCTATTTTATCCAATCTTCATACAGGAGATTCCCACTAACCATGGATATTCCCAAAAGTTCCATTCTGTGCCCCTTTTTTTTTCTTTCTATGTTATTTTGTTTGGAGAGCTCACTAACTCCCATGAATTATTTCACCACATATCACCATGCAGATTATTCCCATATGCACATATCCAGCACTAATCCCTCTCCTGAGCAATATCGCCAAATAGCTTTCAGATATCTTTTTTTTTTTTTTTTCTTTCAATGTCTGGTTGATTTAATTTGGTTTGGAGCAATATTTTTGCATTTTTTTCAGAATCTTTCTTTTTTTTTCTATTAAAGCTTTTTATTTTTCAAAACATATGCATGGATAATTCTGCAACATTAGCCCTTGTAAAACCTTGTGCTCCAGTTTCCCCCCCTTTCTCCCACTGCCCCCCTCTAGACGGGAAGTAGTTCAATGTTTGTTAAACATGGTAGAAATATATGTTAAATCCAATATATGCATACATATTTATACGATTATCTTGCTGTGCAAGAAAAAATCAAATCAAACCAAAAAAAAAAAAAAATGAAGAAAATAAAATGCAAGCAAACAACAACAAAAAGAATGAGAATGCTATGTTGTGAACCACACTCAGTTCCCACAATCCTCTCTCTAGGTGTAGATGGCTCTTTTGATCACAAGACCATTGGAACTGGTTTGAATCATCTCATTGTTGAAGAGAGCCACATCCATCTGATTTGATCATCATATAATCTTGCTGTTGTCTTGTCCAATGATCTCCCAGTTCTGCTCATCTCAATTAGCATCAATTCATGCAAGTTTCTCCAAATCTCTCTGAAATCATCCTGCTGATCGTTTCTTATAGAACAATAATATTTCCATAGGATACATATACCATTTTTCAGATATCTTGAACTGGATGTCCCATAGTCATCTCAAAGCCAACATGTAGAAAGCCTAACTTGTTATTTTTGCCTTCGGATCCTTTCTTTGCTTTGAGAGTTGGAAGAACTATGCATCCTCTCACTCATGCAGACTTGCAACTTTGGTGTTATCCTCAAGTGTCTCACTCAGACTCATTCTACATATCCAGTCTGATGTCAGATGTCATTGTTTTTTCATTTTGCAGCATCTTTCATATTCCATTCTTCTCCACTCATACCAGTACTCTCCTTGCATAGGCCCTTTTCACTTCTTTTAATTCGGCATCCTTTGGCTTCAAATCTTTCCACCTCCAATCTATTCTCCACTTATCTGTCAATATGATTTTGCTAAAGTTCAAATCTGATCATCTCAATCCCCACACACATCCACCCTTCCCCCAGTCTCTGAGTTCCTGAGGCACCTTGTTATTTCCAGCATTAAATAGAAAATGCTCTGCTTAGCACTTAAAACTTTTCCTAACACAACCCTCCTTTCCCATCTTTATTCTTACCAGTATTCCTATACTTCATTCCTATCTATGAACTCTCTTTAGCTATGACAATCTATTTTCAGACTCCATGTTTGGGGGGCACTGGTTGTCCCCCAGAATACTGTCCTCCTCTCCAACTTTTAGCTTTCCTGGCTTCCTTTAAACTTTAGTAGGAAGTCTTTCCACCACACCCTAACCCCCCCCCCCTTTAACATTCCCTTCATTTATCCTGAATATTCTTTGAATATTCAAGGTTATTTACATGTTGACTCAACTCCTTTACAATTTAAGCTTCATGAGGTCAAGTAATGAGTTTTTACTTTTCTTTATATTCCTTTTTTTTTTTTTTTTTTTTTTGAGGCAATTGGGGTTAAGTGACTTACCTAGGGTCACACTGCCAGGAAGTGTTAAGTGTCTGAGATCAAATTTGAACTCAGGTCCTCCTGACTTCAGGATTGGCGCTCTATCCATTGCACCACCTAGCTGCCCCTCTTTATATTCCTAGACTATCATGAACACTTAACAAATGCATGTTGATTGATTGACTCCAACTTACTTTTCCAGAATTATTATACATTTTTTTTCTCACATTCTTTAGTTCAGTCAAAATGTCCTTATTATAACTGGGGATCTGGGAGATAGAATCTAGGCTGGAAGTTAGGAAGCCCCGAGTTCAAATCAGAAATTTATTAGCAAACTAATTTTACAATGATCAATATGATAAAAATAAACAATTTTGAGCATTTTTCTAAACTAAGGAAGATTTAAATGAACATTTATGATTCTAGAAGACCTATAATGACACATGTCATCGATTACAAAAAAAGAGATCAATTTAGAGTACAGGATGAAAAAATGCATCCACATATGCATACATATATATTTGCACATATAATGCATAAATATGAACACATATACATTACATGTATAGTTAATGCATATGTATTTGTTTAAAGCCGTTTGGAGAATTTGATTATGTATATTTGCTTTAAGAACTTCTGCTATTTTTAGTCTGCATGAGTTCAAAGAACCTTTCCATGGTTTTTTTTTGGAAATCATCTATTTCTTCCCTGAGAGCATGGATGATTTAATTTGCTGTCTTTCTATCCCTAGTACCTAACATAGTTGGCATATACACAAATACCCCAATGGATCAGGTTAAAGACTTTACATTTCAATTAAAACTCCCATATCTGTCCTGGGTATTATTCTTCTGATTGATAAGTCTCTCTAAGCAGAACCACTATTTCATGAGATGCCCCAACTATGTTTCCTTTGCTCCCAACTTGATTCACTCTCCAGACTTCTTTACTTCCTTGAGGGCTTCCTCATGCTGCTTCCAATTTCTCTTTATGTTTTGCCTTCTCCTATTAGAATGTAAACTTCTTAAGACTAGAGACTGTCTTGCTTGTGTTTGCATCTCCAAAGCTTAGCATAACATGTGATATACAGTAAGTGATTAATAAATGCTCTATGCCTATAGGTCTCCATCTATCCACCTATCTGTTATGATTTTGTCTTTGCCTTTCTCATCTTCCCTAAGTGTCCAATGTGAATAGATAGGAAACTCACTGACCAAATCAAAATTTTCAAAGACATTTGTTAATTGGAGAAGGAAGCAAGACTAGCTAAGATGAGATGAATATGAGGGAGAGTCAAGGTCCTGTAAGCATGACATCAGGAAGCTTTATGTTCAAAATGAGCTAAGTTGATAATAAATTTCAAGGATAAAACCAAACAACAAAACGAGACTCTTTAATAATATCTTGGGAGAATCAAAAGAAAGGACTATGGTAAAAAATGGGGAAAAGAGGATTTACTAATGACTTTGACTAAAGCACCAATGGCAACTTCTCAAATGTGTTGAGGGAGGCAAGATAGCTAGCTGTCACGCTGCATGACAGTCAGAATTCAAAATTATTTAGCGAACCTATCTAATCAGCTAAGAACAGGAAAAAACAGAGATAAATGTTGGAGAGAATGTGGAAAAACTGGGACATTAATGCATTATTGGTGGAGTTGTGAACTGATCCAACCATTCCTAAGAACAATTTGGAACTATGCCCAAAGGGTTATCAAACTGTGCATATCCTTTGAATGAGTGTCACTATAGAATCTATATTCCAAAGAGAACATAAAAAGGGAAAAGGATTGGCATGTTCAAAAATGTTTGTAGCAGATCTTTTTGTGGTGGCAAGGATTTGAAAATTGAGTGGAACTGAGCAATGGCTGAATAAGTTATGGAATATGAGTATAATGGCATATTATTGTTCTATAAAAAATGATGAGCAGGCTGCTTTCGAAAAAAACCTGGAAAGACTTACATGGACTGATGCTGAGTGAAGTGAGTAGGAGAACATTGTACATTATATCAAGTTTATGTGGTGATTAGCTATGATAGACTTAGCTCTTCTCAGTAGCACAGTGATTCAACAAAATTCCAATAGACTTGGGATAGAAAATGCCATCTTCATTAGAGAGAAAACTATAAACACTGAATATGGATTGAAGCATAGTGTTTTCACTTTTTTGTTTCCTTTTTTCTTTCTCATGTTTTTCCCCCTTTTGGTCTTATTTTTCTTGCACACCATAACAAAAATGGAAATATGTTTAAAAGTATTGTACTTATATAACCTATATCAATTGCTTGCTTTCTTGGGGAGGGGAAAGGTGAGGAAGAGAGAGAGAGAAAAAAAATTTTTGAACACAAATTCTTACAAAAATAAATGTTGAAAATTATCTTTACATTTATTTGGAAAAATAAAATATTATTGAGAAAATTGAATTAAATCTAATAGGATAAAATTTTATTATAAGAACACATGTAAGTTTTATGCTAAGTTCAAAAGTTAATTTATAAAAACAAGATGAAGGAATCATGGCAATCAAATTGGTTCATCTAAGAAAGAGCTAAAAGGTCCTAGTAGACTACAAGCTCAAACTATGTGATATGGCAAGTAAGAAAATCAATACAAGTATAGGTTGCATAAGAAAGGCACAGATTCTAGGATTATAGAGTTATTAGTTCTACTGCATCTTGGCTTATTTGCACCACATGCCTCCAAATTTTGTTCAGGGATGGGTTGTTCTTGTTGTTTGTCCTTTATTCTTGAAGAAGACCCACATTTTAGAAAAGCTATTGATAAGCCACAAGCATCCAAAAGTGGACAAACAGAATGCTGAAAGGTCTTGAATTCATACCACATGAGGATTAGTTGAAAAGATGTAGGGATTTTTAGTCTGAAGAAGAAAAAAGATTTGAGGTGAACATGTTAACTGCCTTCAAATATTTGAAGACTTGTCATAGGGAAAAAGAGTACTTCCAGAAGATAGAACTAGGAGCAAAGAAGTATGGGAAACTCTCCATCAATAAGAATCATCCAAAATTGGAATGAGCTGCCTCAAAGCAAAGGTTGGATGACTCTTGTGGGGCTTGGGGAAGAGGAGAGGTTTGTTTAGGTACAACAATGGCCTCTAGGGCTCTTCTGAGGCTGATTTCAGTGATCAGTGACTGTATCAAATGTTCATTATAAGCAATGTAGGAGATCATATACCATATGCAGAGCTACTCTATATATTTGGAAATAGTGAAACACAGTAAAATGTCTTTGAAAACATTCTTCCTCTTCTTATCCTATTGCAGCTACTCACCAGATTTGCATTGTTCTATAGCTGGTGATGCTAAACTGTGTAATAAATACTTTATTAACCTTCCTCAAACAAGAAGAAGAAGAAGAAGAAGAAGAAGAAGAAGAAGAAGAAGAAGAAGAAGAAGAAGAAGAAGAAGAAGAAGAAGAAGAAGAAGAAGAAGAAGAAGAAGAAGAAGAAGAAGAAGAAGAAGAAAAGAATGATGAAAGAAAAAAAAGGAAAAAGTAATGGAGAGAGGAAGGAAAGAAGAGAATAAGGCAGCCAGGGAGGAAAGGAGTAAAGAAAGAAAGAAGGAAAGGAGAGGAGAGGAGAGAGGGAAGAAATAAAGGAGCGAAAGAGGAAGGGAGGGAAAAGAAAGGATGAAAGGAGAGCGGGGGAGAAAGAAGAAAGGAAGGAAAGAGGGAAAGAAGGAAGGGAGGAAGAGAGAGGGAGGGAGAGAGGGAAGGAGGAAAAGAAAAAAATAGAAAGTAAGCATTTTTGCAGCTGACACCAGCTAAAAGCTGAGTCAGAAGACCAACTGCCACAGAGTTTTCAATCTTTTAATCACTTTATAATGTTTCCCATCACATCTTCCCATTGCCCTGATCTATGAGATTTCATTGTGATGAAGTGAGAAGACCATTGGGTTTGGAGTCAGAAGAATAGAATTCCAATGCCAATTCTGACATTTTCTTCCTCTAAGACCTTGCCTGTTCCTTTCCCATTCTCACTTTCCTCAGCTATAAAGAGGATAAGGTGATTTCTAAGGTTCCATTCATCTTTAAATCCTATGTTCATCTTTTATTCCAAGGATCTATGAACAGTCATGGAGAAATGGCTCATGGGCTTGAAGATTATACATCTGTCTCCTTGGATTTCCAGACACTCTTTTACAAAATATAAATATCATTTTAGGCAGGGAGAGAAGGATAGCAATTCATCTCAATCCCCCACCACTACCCACTCCTGCCCAGCTACACAATATCCTCTTTTCATAGATACTTCCATCCAGTCTCTGGGGTAGTATTTAGGCTTTCTATAGTTTTGTATTTGTAGAAAATCCTCATAGATGTATAGTTTCATACTTGAGGTTTTTTTTTTTTTTTGGTGGGGAAAAATGAAGGGTTTACTTTGAGTTTCCAGTTCCCACAGAAATTTCCGGGTGGCATAGTACACAATACAAATTAAGGAAATGTTCAGTTGTATAAATTGAATATCTAAAGGAAAAGGTAAACAACTTTGCAGAAAGAGAAAAATTAAAAGAAATTGCAAGAATTAATTAAGGAGTTACCAATTTTCTTTCCCCTTTCTTATGGTTGCATCTTTTGTAATGGGATGCAGGGGGAATGTGGAAGATGTAGAGAATTATCATGCAATACGTTTTTCCCCCCTCATCTTTGCTTCTCATGTTTCATTGTTTTTATCTAGGATCCTGAAATAAAGAATATAGATCTTTTAAGGCAGAATTCTACTTCCTATTTCACTCCCTTCCAAACTCATTGGGGAGGAAAAATGCTTTGGAAATCTTAAAAAGTTGTAATATAGATAGAGATATGGGACACATTGCCTTGGGGCACTGAAAAATGGTTAAAAAAAAAAAAAAAAACATTCTTCCCACCCCCCATCAACTAGCTGCTCCTGTGAATCCAAATCTTAACACTCTATATTTATTGTACTCTGCTATCTGTAGTAATACACTATAAGAGAAGCAGCACTCCTTCATTGATAAATCATCCCTTCTCCCTCTGTGACTGCACCTGAACTTCCATTGATTATTCTTTATGCAAATGGGCTGCCATCCCCTCAGACTATCATCTGAGCTTCTTTACCACCATCTTCACCTCAAAAGTGGGTTACTCATTGATCTAGTGATACATGATAGCAATGATAGTGAGATCATCTCCATCTTCTTTTTCATCATCACTTTCTCATCCCTATTGCTTCTCTTTGGATGGAACCAATGGCAAAATGCATTTAAAAAAACAAAAAACAAAAAAAGAAAGAAAAAGAAAACAGCAACAACAGCAAAGAGTAGAAGATGGCTAATTGCTAGTCAAAAATGTTCTGGCCTTCTTGGAGCTTTCAAAGGCTCTGTCTTAAAATTATGGATCTGTCTCCTTGGATTTCCAGACACTCTTTTACAAAATATGAATATCATTTTAGGCAGGGAGAGAAGGATTGCAATTCATCTCAATCCCCTATCACTACCTACTCCTATCCTGCTACACAATATCCTCTTTTCATAGATACTTCCATCTAGTGTCTGGGGTAGTATTTAGGCTTTCTATAGTTTTATATTTGTAGAAAATCCTCATAGATGTACAGTTTCATCCTTGAGTTTTTTGGTGGGGAAGAATGAAAGGTTTACTTGGAGTTTGCAGTGGATAGAGCACCAGCCCTGAAGTTAGGAGGACCAGAATTCAAATCTGACCTCAGACACTTAACACTTCCTAGCTATGTAACCCTGGGCAAGTCACTTAACCCTAATTGCCTCAGCAAAATAAATAAATAAAATTACAAGTAAGGATAACTATAGCACTTTACCCAAGACTTTCCCATAGATTATTTTACGTGAGATTTAAACAACCTTATGGAGGCAAGATGGGAATTATCCCTTCTTATAAAGAAAGCCATTACATGAGAAGGTTCACACACTTTTAAAACATTGTAAAGCTTTGGAAGCACTTCAACACACATTATCTCATTTGGTCTTCACAGTAACTTTGGGAGGCAGTGGCTGCTGTTAGGATAATTTTACAGGTAAGGTAACTGAAGCTTAAACAGGTATGACAACTCAGTCATGGTCACTCAGGGGCTAAGGGGTGGCAGTGGGATTCAAACTGACTTTGACTCTGATATGTTTTCCACAACCATCACACTGTTACTATTCCTAAATAAGGTCCCTTCCAACTAAGATTCATGAATGATTTTCAAAGAGATGTCTCACAGCAAATAATTAGAAGAATTCAATTTAGACAGTATTTTAACATTTGATTCAAACTGTTGTTATTATTGCTTTCTCCCCCACTGAACTACATAAATAATAAGAGAAATTGGTTTATTTCCACTCCAGAGGAAGAGGCCTAGGAAAAAAGGGAATTGGGCAATTTGCCCATTCTTTCCCCCCTTTTCCACCTTCATCCTTGTACAGGAATATGGTAGAAAGAGAAATATGTTCACTCACATAGCCTGAGAGGGGAGTTCCTGGAAAATGTCATCCCTGGACAACTAGAAGTGAGAAGGAGGGATTTCCTAGTAAGGGCTAAACTGGAAGATTCCTTTTCAGGTACCCCAAGTTAGAAATTTTGGGAAGTAGAATTTCCTGATCAGTGTTTTAGAGAGATAAAAGGAACGAATATGTAGCTTCCAGTGTAGGGAGGAGTTGTATGTAGCAAGGGATTAAAGACATTCAAAGTCATTGGGTTTGAACTGTTACAGTGAGTTATTAGAACAGTGTCTAATGGGAATGGAGGTCTCCTATCTAGTAAGTTTGTGTGTTGCCCTTCCAGGAGCATTCAAGTCCACAACAAATCTCTGTGGCAGGGAGGGGCTAACAACAATGAACCTAATAAGGACTTTGGAGAAGTGGGAGACTCTAGAGAGGGAAAAGAGCTGTACTGATTGTTTATTAGCTCTTATTAGTCCTTTACGTACGAGTTTTCTTCATGGCTTGGGTGCTTCTGGGAGCACATTGCATTTTTTTTACACTTGTGGGGTGGAATAAAGGTGATACTCTATCTGATATCTGATATACATTGTCATTTTGACAGCTTATAGTAAAAGTTGAGACCATTTTTATCCATATCTATGGACATAAAAGAAATTCTGGGGAGAGTGCCAAATTAGCCAGAATTTATGATATTTTGGAGATAGTCCCCAAGATAGGACCTAAATTGTATGAGATCAGAACTTAAAGGCCCTGAACTTGGGACCTTATCCTGCATTTTGGACTCTTCTTGAAAGGGGAATGAACTTAGGGCGATAGATTGGCAAACCAATAATTAAAAGTGAGTGATTATGATGGGAAGGTGTTGACGATATATTTTTTCATCCAGTGATTCCCCCACCACGACCACCACCACCACAGTGATTCATTACAATAACTCCCCTCCACAAATAATCCTCTCCAACCCCAACAGCTTTTTTAAAGGGACTGATCATCTTAAGGGCATGCTTAAAGAAATCACACAAGTGTACAACTGAGCTTGGAAAAGATTTTCTCTTTCCCCCTCTCCCATCCCATCCACACACACTTGCCCAAGTCCAAATCCATAGGCCCTATTCAAAAAGAGCTAATTTTTTACTTTCAGGTTCTTTTGTCCAGATGAATGAAAGGAAGAAACTTTGGAACAACTGAGATAACTTCTATTAGAGTAGATGCTGGAGGTGGAGAAGAGGGGGGAGACAGTTTGTAAGTTGATGGGGGACAAATAGAGGATTGAGAGTAGAGGTTTGGAGGTAGTGCTGTTGGGAAGGATAAGGTGGAGGATGGGGAGAGGTGGGGGTGCTGTGAGAGATGGAAAGTGAAGGTTGGGAAGTGGCTGGTGGGAGAGAGTGTTAATTGAGGGGCTGGTGAAAGGGAGAAGGGAGAAATTTGGGGGTGTTTGTGAGAGAGAAAGTGAAGATGGGGGTGTTAGTAATGGGGAGAAGGAAGAAGATGGGGGGGTGTCAGTAGAAGGGGGAAGGTGGAGGTTGGGGGCGACATTGCTGATGATGGTAGTAGCAGGGTGTGTATGGCTGTGGCTAGAGAACAGTGATTGACTAACTTGCTTTGGCCTGCCAAGATTTTGCTCAATCTGTACCTAGTTATTTCCCAAGTGTTCCATTCTCTCCTTCTCTGCCAAGGGCTCCATTGATGTGTTGTTTTAAAAACAATTTCACTCCTTGAATTTCTCAGGGGTTGGGAGGTTTAGCAGGGCTGGGTGATTTAGTTTATGTACCAATCCTGTGGGGTGTAGACTGGGTGTTGTGTGGATTATGTATGTTTACATATATTTTTTTGATTTTCTTTTTTTTTCTTTTACATATATTATATTATTTGATATTTTCTTTTGGTTTTCTTCACTGTGTCTCCCCAGTTATGCTACCTATATCTTTTCACTTAGCTGCCCTCCACAATAGGAAGAGAAGTCTTAAGCATCTTAGGTTTAGGTCCTGAATTGAACACTGTCCCTTTCCCCAAGACATCATCCCCTTCACTCCATTGCCTCTGTATAGGACTATGTCTAAATGATCTGTGCTCTTTATTAATGGCTGGGGAATGAGAAATGAACTATCCCAAAATCATAGGCTTTTGAAGCTAGAAGTAACTTTGGAGATGATTTATTTCAGAGCACCTTTCTCTTTACTTCTTAACACTAGTCCAGGCCTCCCTCCTTCCCCCCCTCTCATAGAGGGGAGAGAAAGGAGGTTTGGGGGCAGTGCTGGTAGGAGGTAAAGGGTAGAGGTTGAGGGAGTGGTACTAATAGTAGAGAGAGGGAAAGGTTTGGGGGTACACTATGGTGATGGGGACAGAGGAGAGATTTGGGGATATTAGTGGGAGGGAGAGGGGGAGATTAGGGGTTGCTGATGGGAGAGGTTTGGGGAATGCTGTGGTGGGGACAAGAGAGTGGTTGGGGATATATTTGTAGTGAGAACAGGGGAGAGGTTTTGGGGTAACTGGTGGGAGGGAGAGGGGGAATTGGAGGTTGCTGATGGGAGGAAGAGGGAGAGATTGGGGCTTGCTGGTAGTGGAAAGAGGGGAAAGTTGGGGATGCTGGTGATGGAAATGGGAAAAGTTGGGGGGTTTTGGCAGGAGGGAAAGAAGGAAACTGGAGGATTTTGGGGGGGATTAGCCAATTAGGCTTCTTGAATGCTCAAATAGATTGAATGAGATGGGAATCATTATCTCTATTCCTTCCACTGAGAGACAGAAGATCACCAGAGCTCACCATCTTCTCTTGATAATTGCCTTGCACTGATATTGCCACCACTCTGGAGCAGACTCTTTTCTCTTCATGTCTGGACTATAGCCATGGCTTGCTGGTGAGTCTGCCTGACACATGTCTCTCCTTACTAGTGATCTTCCTAAGCGGAGGTCTCCCCATATCCCTCCCCTTCTGAATTAACTGCAGCAGTCCCCTATGTTACCTCCAGGATGAAATAGAAAATTCTGTTTGGTGTTCAGAGCCCTTTTATAACCTGCCTCTCCCTTCTCTTTCCAACCTTCATACACCTTACACCCTACCCCTACCCTCTGTACTCCTCAATCCAGTGATACTGACTTCCTTGTTGTTCCTTAAACAACACTCACCACCTTCCTGTTCCACCATTTCCACTCACTGACCCTGTTGCCTACAGTGCTCTCCTTTCACATCTACACCCGGCTTCTTTCAAGTCCCATCTAAAATCCTATCTGCTGCAAGAAGGCTTTCCCAATCCCTGTTTAATCTAGCGCCTCTCCTCTGTTAATTGTTTCTTATTTATCTTGTATGTAGCTAGTTTGTACATAAGGTTTTGGGATGTAGCTAGTTTGTACATAGTTGTTTGTCTGTAGCTAACTTGTACATAGTTTTTGGTACTTTGTTTTCCTTATTAGACCCTTAATTCAGTTTTTTTTGACTCTGACTGGCTTTTGGTTTTGGGGGGTTTGCTTTTCTTAGTAGCCCCAAGGCTTAGCACAGTATCTAGTATATAACAGGTGAGTAATCATTATTTACTAACTGACTGACCATTGACTCCTTAAGGTCTTCTAGACTTTACCAGGTCTCCTGCTTCTACCCTCTCCAGAACCCTGGCATTGTCTTCTGACCTACTGGCCTAATCTATGGACTCCTGGGCCTTAACATCCCCCTGCCACCACAGTCTTAGGACTTGTGAACCTTTCTATCTGCTCTACAACGGATTTTCTTTTATGTGTTGTCATCCCAACTTAGAGTGTGAACTCCTTAAGAACAATAATTTTTTTTCTATTTATATCCCTAGCTCATAGTGCTTAGCACATACCAAGTACTTAATAGATATTTTTAATATTTACCCATCCATCCAACCTTCCATTCTTCCATCCATCTATCCTTCCATTCATCCATTCATCTTTTTGAGGACATAAATAGCCAGATAGTTTAATGATCTAGAGAGCTGTATACAATTTATGGAAGTCAAGAAAAGACCTCAAAGATCTGACTTTATCTTAAGAATGGCTACCCCTTTTCCCATTTTACAGATGAGGTATAGCTAGGAAAAGTGACTTGCATGAAGCTATATAGGTAGTAAACAGCAGAGTCAAGATTTGAACCCAGGTCATCTGACTTCAGATGCATTCTGGATGGAACCTGACACCCCAATTAGTGTTTTCAAATGAAATCTGCCATAAGCAGCCTTCCATCTTCTTTCCTAGGGTGTAAACATCAAACCCCAAGACATGACTTTCTGTTTGAATTCTCCCTTCTGTGCTTGTCTCGCTTTTAAAAGTACTCAGGCAAATCCCGCTTCATAATTTAAATTTAATTCTGCTGCATACTCTGTGTGTTTTAAATGCTTGAAAAAATAAACCCTCTGTAGGTTACAGTTTTATCTCATTAGTGCTATGTTTTTGCACCAGCCACACTGGAATTTCTTCCTGGACCAGGGCTGTTAATTAATTGTTATACTGGAGCTGACAGGCTTGGGTGATACATACACATACACACACACACACACACACACACACACACACACACACACACACACATACACACACACACACTTTAAATAGGTCCTAAAAACCATGGTGCTGTTTTTTTCTATAGACAAACACTATATATTAACATACACACACATATATGCATATATACACATACATATATACACATATCTACCTACAGGTATACACATATACATATATACATGTTGGTTAGGTCTTAGAAAACCATGATACTACTCTTTCCCATATACATACATACATACACATATACATATATACACATGTATACATACACATAACTACACTTATACATACATATTGGATAGGTTTTAGAAAACCATGATACTGGTCTTTCCTATATACATACATACACATACATATACACACATATATACATTCCCCCCCCCCCCCTCCGCCCTCCCAGGCTGGGGTTAAGTGACTTGCCCTGTGTGACACACACAGCCAGGAAGTGTTAAGTGTCTGAGACCAAATTTGAACTCGGGTCCTCCTGAATTCTGGGCTGGTGCTCTATCCACTGCGCCACCTCGCTGCCCCCTCTAATTTTCTATTTATAGAATTTTAACTAGCTGGATCATCTTTGAAATGCATGAGGAACATCCATTATTTTCAAAAATCAATTTTTATTGATATCTTTTGTTTTTTGCATCACCCAAATTTCCTCTTGCATCCTTCCATAGAGTCATCTCCCCTCAGAAGAATTTCTTTTAAAAAAATAAAAAGAGAAAGAGAAAAAACCTGGAAATACATACAATGTTGGATATCCAAGGGTCCCTTCCTTCTCCCTCTCAGAGAAGGGAAGGGGATTAGTGTTCTCTGGGTTCTTCTTTGAGATAAAATTTGTTTCCTTATAATTTTGCAATATGACATTCTACTGTTTTGTGACTCTTGTTTTGTTTTTCCATTTGTCTTGTTGTAGTTGTGCACACAAACCTCTTTAAATCTTAAAGAGCTTTTGTTGAAAAACCTTCCCTTTCCTCAGAATTATGAAGACACCTGGTGGCCCATTGAGACTAGAAGGATAAAGGCTATCCTAAAGGAAATCCAGAGATGGCTTCCTGGGAGTTTGCATATAGTGCCCTATTTCTCTTCTCGATTGCCTGCAGGAAAGATTTTTGTGAGTTGTTGGGAATGTGGAGGGCTATTTCTGACAGGAAATAACAGTGCTTTGGAATCCAGAGAGAAGAGAGTCAGGATGGAAAGGTGTGGTTGTGTCTGGGAGGAGCAGTTTGTAGCAGTATTTCGACTTGGAGTGGATTTTTTTTTTCTTCTCCCTTTCAATCAGATTGCCAGACTGATTTAATCTCTTAGTTCCTTTCTCCCTGCCCCCACGCCTGCCTCATTCACCCTCCTGTGGGTGTGCTAGCATGTGTAAGAGGTAGGGTAGACATGGGCAGGGAGGGCTCAGGGCTGCTTCCTGTTATTGTGAAAGATTCCAGCCTTCCAGGAGCCACTGACAGGATTGAAGGCTCTATTTGCCAGGCTTCCGACTTTAATGATACTTCTCTGAATTTGAATCCTGGTTCTGGCACTTACTAGCTATCAGATCTCAGACAAAGCACTTAATCTCTAGAGGCCTCAGTAGGTTAAAAAAGAAGGGATGGATTTCTTTCCTCCTAGGTTCCTTTCAGCTACAAACCTATACTTCTCTAGTCCTACTTTTCTCAAGTTCTGCTCCAGGGACAGTGATTCAATTGATCTTATTATTTAGCTACGACTCTTCATGATCCCCTTTAAGGTTTTTTTTGGCAAAGCTACCAGAGTGATTTACTATTTCCTTCTCTACTTCATTTTACAGATGAAAAAACTGAGGCAAACAGGATTAAATGACTTGCCCAAGGTCACAGAGCTGATTTGCCATTTTCTCCTCCAGTTCATTTTACAGATAAGGAAACTGAGGCAAACAGAGTTAAATGACTTGCCTAGGGTCAGGCAGATGGTAAGTATCTGAGGCTGGATTTGAACTCAGGTCTTTCTGATTCCAGATCCAGTCTTCAACACCCTAAATCTTCCCATCAATGGTTTAACCCTTAGGCTAAAAGTCTAGTTTTCTGTTTTAGGATAGCCTCTCCTTTAAAAAAAAGTTTAGATCCCCCATTTTCCCCCCAAATTTTCTATCCAGTAGTGGGAAAAGGGAAATAATTTAAAGCTGGGGGTTTGGCTTTCATTTAAAGTCTCCTCCACAGAGAGTAGAAAGGTACTCAATATACAGGGTCACCCAGATATAGGGCAGCTATTTATTTTCCTCTTTCAAAAGAAATGCTTAAGATACAAAGGACTCATAGCAAGCATTAATAAAGCCTTAACACATGAAACAATAATTTAAAATTCTTATCATATTGTCCCAGGAAGAAGATACTTATAATATTTCAACCAATCAATCAATAAACATTTATTGAGTAGTTAAGTGCCAGGCAATGTGCTAAGCCTACCCTTATAGGCACTTAGTGGGACAGGTCAATATGCACTATCCATTTACCTCGTATCTACACTGAACAACTACTGTCTGAACAATTCCCTCAAGTTTAATATCTTTGGAAAACCAGATCAGGACTTGGGCTATCCTTGGGTCATTTTGTCTTCAGAGAGACATTATAGTGGTCTCAAAAACATCTCCTATTATGAGCATCAGTTGAGATGCTCAGGGAGGGACTCAGGAATTCCTGCACTCCCTCCAAAATCCATCTTCTATGATCACTGTTTGGTCATTTGTGCTCAGGAAAAGAACCACAAAGGAAAAGGGGCAGCCAGCCTTGTCTGGAAGAAACATTCAGTACCTGCCATATTTGATTAGTTTTTATATGTGTCTGGGAAGAGAAGTTCCTCTATCTCTCTATCCAGAGTTCCAGACATAACCCAGAAAAGCATTCTCCTTCCTCTGCTATTGGTCTACTAGAGACTAAAGCAATGGTATGTCTACCCAAAGTTTCAAGTCCTTCAGCACTGAGCCAGAATGCTTGTAAGTTCACTGATCCCCCTAATCAAGGGGCTCATCTGTTTCTCCCATTAGATTTGGTACAGATCAAGTAAAGTGATACCTGCAGAATTCTAAATTGCTTACCAAAATAATTGTATTAATTCCCAGCTCCACCAACAATGTATTAATGTCTTTTTTCCCACAATCTCCCTAACCTTGACAATTTACTTTACCTATTTGCAAGGTTTCAGGTAAAATCTCAGGGTTATTTGGGTTAGTAATTCTGTTACTAGCCCTACTCCCCAGGACTATTGTGAGGCTCAAATAGGTTTTTAAATATATATATATATATATATATATATATATATATATATAAAGGGAGAGAGAGAAAGAGAGAGAGAGAGAGAGAGAGAGAGAGAGAGAAAGAGAGAGAGAGAGAAAGAGAGAGAGACAGAGACAGAGAGAGAGAGAGAGAGAGAGAGAGAGAGAGAGATGTGTGTAATAAAATGAATTCATTTTAATTCATTCTGTAAATTAGAGCTGCAGATTAATACAACCATTTTGGTAAGCAATTTGGAATATGCAGGTATCATCCCATCAACAATATATGTTGATGCAACAATACTATATGATGATCAATTCTGACGGACTTGGCCCTCTCCAACAATGAGATGAAACAAATCAGTTCCAATAGAGCAGTAATGAACTGAACCAGCTACACCCAGCAAAAGAACTCTGGGAGATGACTATGAACCACTACATGGAATTCCCAATCCCTCTATTTTTGTCACCTGCATTTTGGATTTCCTTCACAGGCTAATTGCACACTATTTCAATTCTTTTTGTACAGCAAAATAACTGTTTGGACATGTATACATATATTGTATTTAATTTATACTTTAACATATTTAACATGTATTGGTCAACCTGCCATCTGGGGGAGGAGGTGGGGGGAAGGAGGGGAAAATTGGAACAAAAGGTTTGGCAATTGTCAATGCTGAAAGATTATCCATGCATATATCTTGTAAATAAAAAGCTATAAGAAAAGAAAAAATATATATGTTTACATACAAATATGTGTATATATATATACATATATACACATAAAATATATATGTGCATCCATATAATATATAATATCTACATATATGCATACAATAAACACACACATTTATCTAAACAATTATATTTATGATTATAATATACATACATACATATGTATATATACAACATACACTCAATACATATGTATATTTATATGTAAAATGTAGGGATGGGCTCAAGTTTAGAGAGATCTGTCTGTATCAAGGGGATATTGTGTTCTGGAGGGAGATAGAATAGACATTTCAAGTCTCTTCCCCCCTCATAATTCTCCAAGAAAGACTTTCATTCCTACTAGGTGGGGAAACAGAGGTTGGTGCCAGAAGCTGCTCTGCTTTCCTTAAAAAGAGGGGCAAGTGCTTCCTTAAATATTGTTAATCTAGGAGACATTATCAAGTTCCACTTAACTTTTGATTGCTTTGTCATTATTTTTGGGAAAAGGGGTCACCCCAGGTTCTATATCCAAGGTTTAACCTCTTTCCCATGAAATGTCATTTCCATAATGAACACACTTAGTGACTAGTAAGAAATCTATTTATCCAAATCATAGCAGATCAGAAACCAGAAAACATACACATAGGTGAATTATATGCCATTCAATACAGAATGAAGTTCTTCCACTGGGAAAGAGATAACAACTCAACTGGATCTTACCCAAATTGAAACTCCCTGAAGTCTTTAAAGTAGTAACCAGGAATAGGGATGTGATGGAAACTGCCTTCTCTTCTTATAGCTTCTTAGGGACTTTCCCTTCAGCAACCTGTAATGAGATTAGTTTCTTCTATCTTCTCTCTCAGAGCTGGAAATCAGAAGGGTCTTAAGTAACAAGATACTTGAAAAATCCCAAAGAAGACTTGAAACTTGAAACAAACTGCAACCAGGAGCTTGAAGATGACTAAGTGTTCCACAGGGAACTGCTTGAGAACTGAAGATCTCTATCCTTTCATCAACTCTGTCCCAATCCTCATGAAGGTATGACAATCATCTTGACCAATAAGGAAAGAGTCCCATATCAATCCAATGGGCTCTGTGGTTATCCATTGTGTGTGTATGTGTGTGTGTTTGTACACATACTCATACACACATATAATATATATATATATATATGTATATATATATATATATTATATGCCTATTTATCTATAATACTTTACAAAACTAAGTACTGTAGATGTAGTAAGGCTAATTATTATTTTTTAAATTGTTATTTGACCTAGATCTTATGGGGACCTTAGAAACCATCTAGTTTCTTTCCTTTTATAGATGAGGAAACTTAGTAAATAAGAGATTCTTTTGCCTACATAGTAAGTATTTGAATACAGATTCTCCAGAGCCAGGAAACAGCAATGGATATTTTAATCAGATAATTAAGTGCAGTACAAATTCAATGTTTTGCCTTTTAAAAAATGGACTGGTGATTTCATTCATCAAGAGAACTCTGTAATAAGGAAAGCTTTCTTCCAAGCCAGATCAGCAGCACCTTCTCTGAAGCACAGAGAACCCTATAAAATCGAACTAGAAGAGCTGAAGAAATGTGACTTTCTTAGAGTCATAGTTAATATGTGCCAGAGGTAGGATTTGAAGCTGGATCTTCCTCCCTCTGAAGCTAGCTATGTCTCCACCATGCCATGGTTGCCTCCCAAGTAGAATGTCTCATCACTCCCCTTTGTATATGCTTCTCTGACTGGTTTCAACTCCAAGGTACTTACGGCCACCTTCTGTATGTTGTCTTTCTTGAGATTGGAACTTTCTTTTTATTAATTGTATCCCCAGAGCTTAGCACAATGCCTGGCACATAGTAGGCACTTAATATATGCTTGCTGGATTGAATTCAATTATTATTTTGGGGTCTCTTTCTAACTGTACCATCTGGCCCTTGTGGTAAAGCACAAACCTGCTTTTGTTCTTTCTCTTCTTGAGGAAGGACAGGTGGTTGCCTGCTAGTCAATAGACATTCATTAAGTGCCTACTAAGTGCCAGCCACTGTGCTAAGCTCAAAAGATGCTCCCTTAAGGAGGTCCCAATTCAATGTAGGAGATAACCAGGAAACAAATATGTATAAATAAGCTATAGACAAGATAAACAAGAAATAATTTACAGAAAGAAGGCCCTAGAATTATTAATCTACCCATCACCTGTCATTTGATGCACAAGAAGGAAGCCTCCTTTTCATACCCTTTGAGAGAAAACTGGCTTTCTTTTAGACATATGCAGGAAAAGAGATGAGGGAGCTAGGAATGGGGGATAGGAAGGTAACACTATCACCATTTCAATACAAGTCACTGTAGCAAAATATGGCTCTGCTTTGGGATTCTGGACTTTGCTTCCTACCCAAATTTCTTCAGGCAGCTCAGGTGGAGATTTCAGCTGACTCCAGCAGGCAGATACTTCCCCTTCCATGAGACAGGACGATGTTCACTCAGTACCCTCCTCCGGAGTCCCTCTGTTTTATTCCTCCTCATTTTGCAGAACCAGGCCCTTAAATACAGGAAATTTTGGAAGTTCAGGATTGGAAGCCATTCCCAAAGTAGTACACTCTTAATTCTTCTTTAATTATCTCCCTTCACTTATTGAATGAATTTCTGCTCAAAGAGCTGTGAGGGCAAATGTGTACTCAAGAAGGTTAGTACACTCAGAACTGAGTCCCTTCCCTGCTGCTGCTATGCAGCTCAAATTTCTGATTTTAATGATTTCCTGGATTTGTTGAACTTCCTATTTCAGGGATTTTTTTTTTGAGGGGGGGTCCCCTTGAAAGTTCACATAATTGCTTTATTTTATTTTTATTAAAATAGATTCAAGAATAATATGATTACTTCTTTATTATATTGTTCAATCTGGGGTTGGAAAATTTACTTTTAGGAGGAAGTAGATAATTACATCAAGGAACTGGCCATTCTAGTTTCATCATGAAGACACCAACTATTAGAATCTCCACTTTCAAAACTCCCTTAGGAGTTGTGATTTACTTCCATATTCTCAACCGAGAGTAATTATATTTTGGTTTTTTCCCTCTCTCCTCCCCTCCTTCCATTCAAAAGATTCTGGAAGCAAAGGACCAAGTCTTATATTTCTGTGTCCCCATAGACCTATACTTATCAATTAATCAATAAGTATTTATTAAGTCCCTGCTGTGTGCCAGAAACTACACTAGGCCCTAGGGATACAAGCACAAAAACATGAAACAATTCCACATCTAAGAAGCTTACATTCTAACAGTTGGTATTAAATAAATGCTTATTGATTGAGAGATTCTCTTTCTAATAGATAAGAAATACCTGACTGGATACCTTTGAGTGATCCTAAAATGCAGATTTTCTTAGGGACAGAGACTGCATAGAAATATAAACTTTAGGGTACCCCTAGCAAGGATAGGAAATAGGCTAACTTCATCCTAAGTGTTCCTATTTATACATACTTCTTTCCTATCTCCTTTAGTCCCAACTCTCTTCCCCATTACCTAGTGTTCTTACTTTGCTTTGGAAATAAGGGAATCTCTGATGTGGATGTGGAACCTAATAAACCTAAATACCATCTGGTGTTGAAACTGTAATCAATCAATCAGTCAATCATCTCATAAGTACTTCAGAAACTGCTTTGGACTCTGACACCATCTCTCTCCACTCCTCTACCTTCAGTTTTTCAACTTCCTTTTGTGGGTTATTAGAATTAAAGTTCCCCGAAGGCAGGAAAGTTTTTTTCTTTTCCTCTGGAAAGGAGCTTTAGTGTAAATCTGAGAACTGTAGTTTGGGAAGCAGAAGTCCTAGCTCTGGAATCCCATTTCTTTGGGTCTCATTTTTCTCATCCATAAAAGGAAAATGTTGGATTGAAAGGGATTAACCTCTCTTATAGCTCTGACATTCTACTACTCTGGGGTGAGTTGGACAGTCTGTCGAGTGGAGATATGCTAGGCTGCTTTGTAAGCAACATCTAGCCCTTTTATGGTAGGATATAATTTCTAGAGACTAAAATGGAATTTATGACCAGGTCTGGGAGGTGGAGATGGGAGAGAGTGAATGCAGGGATCCCTGGGGTGAGTACCAAGGGAAGGAAGTATTTGCCATTGCTGATTCCAATTTCTCTTGGGATGACTTAGATTTCTCTGAAAAATACATCTTTTTTTTTTTTTTTCCTCCAGATTAAAATTAAAAATTGCCTTAGGCAATACTTGTTTAATTTTGTATGTGTATGTTTTATTTTAATGTAAATTGTTTGAAGGCAAAAATAATGTGAGGATTTTAGCAGGGTATTATGGGAGATCAAGCTATTAGGCTATAAGTCCCTTGAGAGTAGGGAAGTTACTTATTTCCAGATATCTATTGAAGTGACTTATGGTTTCCTGAACACACCCAGAATCATCCAATATCTACCTTTGCTCTAATTGTTTCTGGGGGCTAATTCCCTCCAGATTCTTAATTAATTGGAATTCTTCAAACCCCAGTTCAAGGCCTACTACTTTTAAGAAGCCTGCTTCCACTACCTTGGCTGGAAGGATTTCTTTCCATCTCTTTAGTCTTATAACAATTATATTTCTATTTATTTACACACACATTATACGTTTACATATATATTACTATATTCGTATGTATTGTCATATACATATATATTCCACATTAAAATATTCATAAGTATAAAAAGTAATATAAATTCCTGTGAGTTATGTTATATTGAAGGCTTAAAACTCACTAATTCACTACTCAGTTGACTAACCACAAAAAACTTTGTTTTGTAGGTCCATATATATCTATATGTGTGTATGTATACATATAAACACATGTGCCTACAATATATACCTATACATGTGTATACAGTAACGTGTTCATGTATATATTATATGTATACATCTATAAGACAAGACATTTATATGATACACATTCATATATAAGTATATGGCAATGTAAATATGGATATAACTATATAGAAAAATATGTAGGTATGTATGTATATATACATATACATGATGTGGTTTAAGAACCAAAATGATATAGGTAATGTAGACACCAGATAATGGTGGGCACCAAAAATTGGGGTCCGGTCACGTAAAGAATTCACAATGTCCATCCCCTTTGGCAAAAGGTAGATTTATTTAGGGGGATAGGTTACAGACAAAATGAAAGGATACAATAGACATCTGGAATAGTAAATATGAAATAGAGTGGGAGAGCATAGAAAGGGGTTTTCCTGAAAGAAATATAGCATCCTGAAAGAGTTAACTAATTCTAAGTAGGAGAAATAGGGTTGAGAAGCATAGTGGAATTAGGGGAGATGCATAAGGGAATAGGGGGGAGGTAAAGGGAAAGACACCACAAGGCAGAGTGCTGTGTTTGACTGACCCAAAGGAAGGCAGCAGCTATGGGATTACAAGTAGATTTTATAGGGAAAATTTAACCTCAGGGATATGATTGGGATTTCTGACAGAGCATGGCAAGGTGAGACTGCTTGAGACCTCTACAGAGTGTAAGCCTCAGGAGTGTGACATAACTTGATTTCAGACTGGTGGGACCATGGAGCTAAACTGAACTCTTATCAGTGTTTTCTGCCTGCTTGTCTCAGGGATCAATTTTTTAGTTTCTCTTAGTCCAAAACACTATTCAGAACCTCATCATCTTCTCTTTCAGTCATCCAAGTCCATTGGCAAAACAAAAGTCAAGATGATTGGTGATGATCCATGATGCAGTGGATGCCCTTGAAGTTTGAGTTCCAATTCTAAAGCTCTAAGATCTCTGCAATACCTATTCCTACTACCTTCACGATTGTTGGAACAAATTGTTCTCATCTGCCCATTCCACATGTTTGGGGTAGACACCCTGCTAACGCACCAACAGGCCTGTCAGTTACCTTCAACCTGGTTTAACTCTTCTTCCAACATGGTTTTATTTGGGCTCTGGCTTTGGTGCCTGCTGTAGCTTCTTGGAACCACAGGGGAGAGTTCGTAGCAGGTGGACACCAAAAGTAGGTGAGCAGCTCTGAAAAGGCCTTCATACCAGAAGTGCTAGTCCTCCCTGAACACCCTATATCCCCGTTTTTGCCCTCCCACCTCCCTTCTTGGCCCTTTCTCCTTTAAAAGTTTCCTGAAGCCTGAAACTGTTTCACTTTTTTCTTTTAATCTGGAGCCCTTAGATTGGTGCCTGGCACTTAATAAATGTTCAGTTATTAGTTGATGGATTTGTGTCCTACACATCTATCTCATCTAATTCTAATTTTGACTCTAATTTGTTGGCTAAATGTCAAAATAGACAATTAAGACATGGAATGACTGTTGTCCCCATGAGATCATAAAGTCCTATATTTCAGAGACCTTATCTTCTGTTGTAGAGAGATATATTCCCATCATAGAATTTTTTTTTTTTTTTAGCACTGGAACAGTGTTAAGATCACCTAGTTCCAGTTTTCCTATTTGACAGATGAGGAAACTGAGGCACTGAGAGGTGAAATGATCTGAATACAGTTTCAGGCCTGTTATTGGCAAAATGGAAACTGTGCATAATCCTGCTCAAGACATATTTGTTGTTGATAACCATTTGTTGATGGGTTGAATGACAACCAGTAGTATACTACAAATCACAGGAGCACAGAGAATGTAGTGATGGGGGCCTCTGAGATCAGTTAATACAACTTCCTTAATGATGAAGCTAAAACCCAAAATTTGGCTAAGTTCACATAGGTGAGAATTGAACCCAGGTCCTTTGACCCTACACTCAAAATCCTTTCCACTAAGCTTTATGCATTCCTACTTAGAAATATGGGAAGAAAACCCAAGAGGGTTCATTTAAGACTATGTAGCATACACAGCATTGTTGGATGACCGAGGGAGTCCTTCCCAAAGAAACTTTGGAGCTTTGGTGGTCTTTGAAGCTAAAGAGTTAGATCCCCTTTACATTCTTCCTCCTTTCCTAATTTCTCCAAATCAACTAGTTTGTTGGACTTGGGGATGGATGAGCCAGGTTTCTGTAAGGTCCAGAAAATGGAAGTGATGGCCGGGCTTGTGCTTTAGGAAGATTATTTTAACATCTTGGTAAAGAAGAAATGACGATTGAGTTGTGGGGGATCTGGGGAAATACAAGGATAGAGATTTAGATTATTCAACCAGCAGGCAAATTAGTAAGAAGAGCCATTAATTTGGAATCAGAAAGCCTGGGTGTGATCCTTGATTCTTTCAGTTATCACTTGTGGGACACTGGAAAATGGTTTAATATCTAGGGCTTTTGGATTCCTTTTCTGGAAAATCACATTGTTGAACTAGGTCATGAAGCCTCCACTTTAGCTCCTCTCTAGCAGTCTGGAGAAAACTGTGAGCCTCTTCTCAGGATAATATATATTTTTAATAATAATAGATTTTTGTTTTTCAAAATACATCAAAGATAGTTTTCAACATTCATCCTTGCAATACTTTGAATTCCAAATTTTTCTTCCTCCCTCCCCAAATCCCTTCCCCTAAACAGCAAATAATCCATTATAGGTAAAACATGTACAATTCTTCTAATCATATTTCCATCAGGATAATTCTTTTAAATATTATTGGAGTGGATAGAGTGGTTCAGGAAGACCTGAACTCAAATTTTATTCATTCACTTATTAGTATGTAATCATAGACAAGTCACTTAACCTCTGTCTCAGTTTCCTCATCTGTAAAATGAGGATAATAAAAGCATTTACAGGGTTGTTATGAGACCCAAATGGACTAGTAGATGCTATATAAATACTTATGTCCTTCCCTTTAAATATAGAAAATAAAATATACAAGGTTACAAAGAAAACCAGTTTAGTGAAAAATAAAAAATGTATTTTTTTCTCCATTCAAGTTTATTGACTCTGAAATCTATCCACAGACCCTTTAGAGCTGGTCTATAGACCAGCAAGTAAAGAATTTCTGCCTTGATCCCTCTGGCTCAAAAATTCTTTAATGCCTTAATCTAGAAAGTGGCTGAATTGGTAACATCTAAAAAGTCCCAATTTTTTATATGGTCTTGGGCAAATCATTTAATCTTTGGGCATTCCAGAGATCATCTAGTCCAAGCCCATCATTTTATACATGAATCTAAGGTCTCTTTTAGTTTCAGTTTTCAATAATGCTAACCTCAGCTAGACTTTTCAGTTGCTACTCAGTCGTACTCTCCTATTTCTACCTCCAACCCAAAATAAATAGGCAATGTCTCATCAGATACCCAAACTTACTTAGATGCCCTTTATGTTTTGAAATGGAGTTATTGTTTCCTGTCAGATAATGTGCATAGATGTATTTTGAGGGATAGGAGGTGGGAGTTGGTGGTTTAGAGTTTTTGTTTTTGGTGTTTTCATAGCCTCTCACTGCTAAAGAAAAGCATCTTTCTGTTTGGCAGGGGGCCATAGAATCTTAGCCCTAGACGGAGCTTTGGAGATGCTCTAGCCCAATTCCCTTTTTTTACGGATAAGACACTGAGGTCTAGGAGACTTCCCCCTAGATCATCCAGCTAGTAAATGGAAGAGTTGAGACTTTAAGACATATCTGATTTCTTTTTTTTTTTAATTTTTTATTTTATAATTATAAAAATTTTTGACAGTATATATGCATGAGTAATTTTTTTATAACATTATCCCTTGTATTCATTTTTCCAAATTATCCCCTCCTTCCCTCTACTCCCTCCCCTAGATGACAGGCAATCCCATATATTTTACATGTGTTACAATATAACCCAGATATAATATATGTGTGTAAATACCATTTTCTTGTTGCACATTAAGTATTAGATTCTGAAATATAAGTAACCTGGGTAGATAGACAGTAGTGCTAACAATTTACATTCACTTCCCAGTGTTCCTTCTCTGGGTGTAGTTGTTTCTGTCCATCATTGATCAACTGGAAGTGAGTTGGATCTTCTTTATGTTGAAGATATCCACTTCCATCAGAATACCTCTTCATACAGCATTGAAGGGTACAGCGATCTTCTGGTTCTATTCATTTCACACAGCATCAGTTGATGTAAGTCTCTCCAAGCCTCTCTGTATTCCTCATGTTGGTCATTTCTTACAGAACAATAATATTCCAAAACATTCATATACCATAATTTACCCAACCATTCTCCAATTGATGGACATCCATTCATCTTCCAGTTTCTGGCCACTACAAAAAGAGCTGCCACAAACATTTTGGCATATACAGGTCCCTTTCCCCTCCTCAGTATTTCTTTCACGCCCAATAGCAGCAATGCTGGATCAAAGGGTATGCACAGTTTGATAACTTTTTGGGCATAGTTCCAAATTGCTCTCCAGAATGGCTGGATTCTTTCACAACTCCACAAGACATATCTTGTAAAGGGCTAGAACTGAGCAATGCACTTGGATGATGAAGCACATGAGACTAATGGCCAATTGGACGGTTCCCTATTAACTTGTTTAAGGTTGACCCTCCCCAGCTGTTCTGTGCTGACTTGATTGGTGAGACAAAGAGAGGGAAGTGACTTGTGTGGGAGGAGCAAGAGAAACTTGAGTGGTGGAACTCACGCTCACTTGCACTAGTGACCTGGCGTTGGAGGCGACGGTAAAGATCTAGAATAAAGACGTTTAGTGATCCTGACTCTTGCTGATTTCTGGAAAGATAGAGTTCCAGCAATATCTGATTTCAAGTCCAACACTCTTGCCACCAGACTTTGCCCTCCTTCTCAGGATAATATAAATTTTTATAATAATAGCTTTTAATTTTTCAAAATACATGTAAAGATAGTTTTCAACATTCATCCTTGCAGAATCTTATGTTCCAAATTTTTTTCCCTCCCTCCCCGACTCCCCTCCTATGGACAGCAAGTAATCCAACATAGATTAAACATGTACAATTCTTCCAAACATATTTCCATCGGGATAATATTTTAAAATATTATTAAATTATTAAAATCTTGCCTTATCTTATAGTGTCTTGGATTCTTCTGAGTCTTTATTTCTGAACTCTCTGCATGTTTCCTTCATTGAGATGAGGGCAATATCTTCTGTCTAACCACTCATAGGTCCTAACACAAGGCTCTGTGGATGCTCAAGATATTCTTACAAGTCGATTCATCCTCTAGTCACTTGCAAGTCACTTTAGTCCTCTAGACTTCAATTGTTTCACTTTGTCAAATGCAGACAGACAATCCAGCTCCTTACCTCCAGGAAGATTATAGGGACTCATTAGCTGTCAGAGCTGGAAAGGACTTTATTTTCCTCATGGAATAGAAGATTTATAAGACCTTTAGATGAAGGGACTTGTCCAAGGCCTCCTAGGAAGATAGTGATAAAGGAGCAACCAGAAGGCTGATATCTTGAATCTCAGCCCCATATTCTTCTCTAATCCACCACTTTAAAGCAGAGATTATTAGACTTTTTTCCATTTGCATAATGCTTCAAAGTACTTTCCCATCCATTATTACCTATCAGCAAGCATTTATTAAGTATCTATCACATGCTGGGCACTGTAGTAGTTTCTGGGGATACAAGGACAGATGTAATACCTTCTCTGGGCTTCTTTCCCTGCCTACCTTTTGCACTGGCAGAATGAGTTCCTAGAAGATAACTAACTACTTCTATTCTCATAGTTTTATCACTGAGACACTCTGAGGGACTGAGAGAGGTTTCTTCTACTGTCATTTATGAACTTCCTTTCAATATGCTCCAAAATATTATTTTACCCACTTGTTATCAATGAAATAGTTTTATAAAGTATTTACTGAGAAAGCATAGCAAGAACAGTAGTTAAAAAATGATCCTTCTCCCAATTGTCTCAGCAAAAAGAAAAGAAAATAATAATCCTTCCTAAACCAGGAGTAAGGGATTATGGTGATATGTTTTCCCATTGCATGTATACAATTTCCTTGGAGAGTGAGTTGAAATTTAAATAACTAAGGTAGTCAAGCCCAAATGTAGGAACCACTTGGGCTGGAGAGGTAGCTTGTGACTCAGACCTCAAGAGCCCTTTTCTCCCTTTGTAGAATCTCCACCATTGTGAGAAGCGCTGGAAATACCAGGAAAAGTAAAAAAAAAAAAATTAAAAAAAAAATCTTTACTCTCAAGGAGCATACTTTGTAGTGGGAGAGACAGTTTGTAAATAACTAGATGCATATAAACTATATGGAGTAGATGAAGGTATCTGAAAAAAAGGCATTAATAATTGGGGTGACTGAGAAAGGTCTCTACTGAAAGTGGGATTTGAGCTGTGTCTTGAAGGAAGTCCGGGAAACAGGGAAAAAGTGAGGAGGTGAAGTATTCTAAGCATGGGGTACAATCAATAAGTTTTTAGTTATATTTATAAATCTGGAATCAATAATGTGGATATGATAACTGAACCCAGGGGAATGGATGAGATCACTAAGATAGCACAGAAGGAAAAGAAGAAAAATAGAATAGAACTTAGGAATCCTGGTTAATGGACATAAAATGGATCAAAATCCAGCAAAAGTGGTGGTCAAATAGATAAGAGTTTGAAAAGGAAGAGAGGAGAGATCCCTCAGATGATCCCTCAGATGATCAAAAACTTCAAAGATGAAGGAGATGGATCTCTTATCTATCCAGAGATGGATAGAGAAGGAACTTTTAAATTTGTCTATAAAAGATCATTGGTCACTTTGAAACCTGTTTCACTTATAATCCACGGATAAGGTATGTGCCATCAAGCAAATCTAGATGGATATGTCTTTATCAGTAGAATGAAAGAGAGGGACCATATTATCTCTAAGTTCTCTTCCATTCTAATGATCTATGACTTTATGATACTGGGCTGGAAATGAGGGAAGTCCTGGTTATAACTTTATCTCCTTGGGTGATCTTTCCTTCTCTGGATCTCAGTTTCCTCATCCAAAAAGTAGAAGAGTTGTACTAAATTACTTCCAAAGCACCTTCCAATTTCAACATTCCACAACTCTTAATGAATAGAATAAAATAATCATAATATATCTCTAATATTTGTATATTTACTGACTCATATGCACACATACATCTAACTGTCCTAAAAATAAAGTATATTATAAAATTTAAACAAAATGAAAATTAAGAGATGGAATAACATTTTGAAAATATTTTATTTATTGATGGTACAAAAACCCTTTGCTCTCACTAAAATATTATTAGCAAAGATATTTTTAGTGAGATCAATGTGATTGAATGGGCTTCATTATTTTTTAAAACCTTGGTTAAACACTTTCTGATTTAGTGATCTGCTTCTAATTCAGTTTATTTCAAGACTCAGTTTTAATGGCTGGCATAGATAAAGAGTAAACCCAACAAAGTTATGTAGAACCAAATGGAAGAAATGCCTCATTGGTTATACTTTGGCTATACTTATTCATTCCTGATGTTCTTTTTTTTCAGTTCCATCTACCAACTAGCAAAGGTTTTTGTTAAAATTGGATCAGTAAATTTTGATCTTCTCTGATATCTAACAATTATTCTTACAAACTGCTCAGAAAGTGTTAGCTTTTAATATATTTAACAGATGTTAAAATTCCATTGAAATTTTTACTTTGGAAAGACTATAAATGACTTTGAAAATTCTATTTCTAAGGTTATTTATTTATTTATTTTTAAATGGGGTGATTTGAAAATTTTCTCCAAGAGGAGAAAGTAAGCATTTAGAAGGGCTGGATGGTCAAAAAACTGTCAAATGTTGCAAAGAGGTCAAGGACTGTAAGGATTTATGAAAGGCCATTGTATGGACAATTAAGAGACCATTGGTAACAGTTTGGAAACAGATTCAGTTGAGTGAGAAGTCAAGGATAATGAGGAGGCTGAGAACCTGGAGACTGAAAAGATGGTGCTATTCTTTGTAATGAATCTGCACTGCAAATAAAACCTACCCATCTCTTCCCATCCTATACTTCTCACTCCCAACAACAACAACAAAAAAGGACTGAGAGGTCCTTGATTATAACATCCTCTCCAAAGTTACTCCTTAATTCCCACTAACTTTGGTTGACAGGGTCTTTAAAGAACAATTACTACTATTAATTTCAGAGTTCTAGATGTAACCCTGAGAGACCTGTTTCCTAGTGCTGTTGCTTACTAGCCCTCATCAGTATATTTACCACTGATTATTGGAGAAGAGTTTCAATTAGCCTTAGCAAAGATATTTATTAAGGTGACATAGTCATAACAATCAGGGACAAAACATTGCCTCTAAACCATGAGTCATTTGCTAGCAGCTAGGTAGTTCTGAACTTGGAGTCAGGAAGGATTGAGTTCAAATGCAGCCTTGGTATACTATAATGTATGATCCTGGATAAGTGATTTACCTTTATATGCTTCAGGATTCTCAGCTCTCAGATGGGGATAATAACAATAATACTCACTTCTCAATAGTCAGGATAAACTATATATGATCAGGGAATGAGAAGATGGGTCACATCCTGACCCCTCTTATTCTCTGATTATACCTCTTCTCTCTCTCCCCCAATCAAGCCTCCTCTTTGAGGGAGAAAGGCAACCTAGTAGAGTGAAGGAGAAGAAAAAAAAACAAAAAAACAGGAGAATTGAGCAGAGGAGGAAAATTGGATGATCTCTGAGGAGATTTTGTATCCATTTGGATAATCTCAAATAATATATGTAAGGGGAAAATCCCTATGATTGGATTAAGGTATGCAAGGACAAAAAGGTAAAAGACTCTTTTGTTCCAATGAAATCTGTAAAAGTGTCAGGTCATACTGTCTTTTGAGGATTAAGCCATTGTTTTCCATTTCAGAAACTACACTAGATGAACTTCCCAAGATTCAAGAGAAGTGGTCAGAAGCCATTCCTGGGTTTGTTATAGGATAAGAATGGTGTAGACTAAGTCAAATTAAACTGGGTGTACCTGGTGTTATAACTGGACAAAATTAGATTATAGTGAACAGGGCAAACTGTTCTGGGGTGGGGGGTGGGGGTGGGTGATGGTGACTAGTAAGATTTTTCCTTGGTGGGGACAGAATAAGTGAATGATGGTCTGATTGTATGTTTATTCTTATTGAGCTAGGGAACTACCTCCCTGTGGTTCCGAAACCCTCCCCAATTTCCTGTATTCTAAAATTATAAAGATAGACCTAAGAGGAACCCTAAAGACATCCAGTCCAATGCCTTCATTTTGCAGATGGGGAAACTAAGGCCCAGGGAGTTTAAGTGATTTCAAGGTCACAAAACTAATAAATGATATAGTTAAGATCGAAGATCTCTGAGTGCCCTAAACATTGGATCATCAGGATCCAAATCAGGGGAAATAATGCCAGGTTCTGGTCTGATTTGTATTAAGTATCAGAAGTCAGTAGAGTTGTTTAAATTGAGTTTTCTCTGAGGAGGAGGAGCTAGTAACCCATCTATGAGCCAGGTCCTACCATAGATCAGCAATGTCATATTAGCAACAAATATAGAGCAAAGAAACTCATTTGGCCTGGATCCCAGATGTGAACATTACAAGGCTCTTTTCTTAGCCAGCAGAGAAGGAGCAAGCCTTTAAACCAATTTTGTATTACTTTAAATACTGCTGTACCCTTGTCAAATGAGCATAGTCTTTGTATTAGCTATATTGTGTGTATCAAGAAACATGGGGCAGTGGAGATAGTACTGAATTTGAAGTCACAGGACTTGGGTTCAAATACTAGTTCTGATATTTCCTTACCTGTGTGAATCACTTGCGTTGAATGGTTGGTTTTTCTTTGCCTCAAACTTCTCATATATAAAATGAGGGAGTTGAATTAGATGATCACTGGCAGTGGAACAGTGGATAAAGTGAAATCAGGAAGACTCATCTTCAAATCTAATTTCAGCTCTTTACTGACTGTATGACCCTGGACAAGTCACCTTTTTCTGTTTGCCTCCGTTTTCTTAACTGTAAAATGGGGATAATAATACTACCTACCTCCCAGGATTGTGAGGATCAAATGAGAATCTCTTGTTTCTTTCAAAGTTCAGCTCAAAGACCTTCTTCTATCTGTTGTCTTTCCTGATGCTTCCTTATTCCCCCACAATTATTTTTTTCTATTAATTTCTATTTATATATGTACACACACACACACACACACACACACACACACACACATATATATATATATTTTTTTTTTTTTTAACATACTTACAGGTATATATGTTGACTTCTCTGTAGACTCTAGACTCTTTGACAGAAATTTTTGGTTTTGCAGTCCCTGAACCTAGCACAATGCCTGCATATATCATAGGCATTTAGTAAAGACTTATTGACTGATCATTATTTTATGGAGCCCCCTTTAATCTTTATGTAGTTACAGATTTCCCCTTTATTGGAGGAGAGCAAATAAAAGAATACCCCATTAGAAATTGGGATGGTTAAATAAATTACTTCTCCATGTCCCAGAATATATGTCTACAAAACCAATCTCTTTTGTTTATTTAGGACACAGTGTAGTGTGTAGTATATATACTATAGCCCAATGGTCCTCAAACTTTTTAAATAGGAGGCCAGTTCACTGTCCCTCAGACTGTGGGAGGGTCAGATGATAGTAAAAACAAAAACTCACACTCTGTCTCTGCCCTCAGCCCATTTGTCATAACCTGGTGGGCGCCGCATAAACATCCTAGAGAACCCCTAGACTATGCTATTTAGATAAGACATAGTCATAATCCAATCTGTATTACCTCCCTCCTGCTCTTCCCTCTCTTTTTCCCTAATAAAAAGCTCAGAAGTGCTCCAGAAAAAAGGAGTCTCCTATTTTGACTGGAATTCTAATAGTTTAGGGAAGGAGCAAACAGCCCTTGTGATCAGCTGAGGAAGCAAAATAATCTTCACATTAGTTCCAATTTTCACTTGTGTCACCTATGAGACCAGGAACTCACTTGTGTAAATCTGATAGTTTTATTTTAAAGGGAAAAGTTTGGGAGGAGATGATTAAGGAGGTATTTTCAAAGGCCGTGGGTCACACACCTAATAAGTGTTCAAGATCTGTAGGACCTAACTTAAAGGATTGTTTTGATGTTCAAGTAAGATAATGTATAAACAGTGCTTAGAAAACACAAGGTCTCAAATCAATTCTAAGTATTAGACTTGTTCTACTCTTCTGAGGTCAAAACTAGGAGCAGATAGATTATAAGAATTGCTTAATGATTGATTCACTGATATTTGTATCCTGCACAGTGGCTGGCACCTAGTAGGTACTTAATAAGTGCTTGTTGATTGATGTCAGAAGCCTAAACTTTTTAAAAAAAGTTGGAGCCATCCATAATTGAAAGGGGTGCTTCAAGATTCCCTCTCATTAGAGATCTTTGAGTAAAGGATGGTTGGCTCCTTGTTGGAAGTGTTATTGAAGGAGGCTCCTGTTCATATATGAGTTGAATTCAGTGGCCTCTAAGGTTTTTATTTATTTCTTTGATTGACCAATTGTAGGACAGCTAGGAGACTCAGAGGATAGGGTGCCAGGTCTGGAGTCTAGAAGTCTCATCTTTCTGAGTTCAAATCTGATCTCAAACACTTATGTGTGACCCTGATCAAGTCACTTAAGCCTGTTTATTCCTCATCTGTAAAATGATCTAGGGAAGGAAAGGATAGAGTATTCCAGTATTTTTGTCAAGAAAATCTTAATTGGGGTTACAAAGAATCAGACATGATTGAATGACAATAACAATATGAGAGGTGCTGTAGGGGCCCATTGTTCACTTTTTACATCATAGCATTTCCAATTGGCCATCTAGAGACCAACCCTTTCATGTTATCGATGAAATCCAAAAGGGGAAGTGATACTCCAAAGTCACACAGGTAGGAAGCGGAGCCAGGATTTGCATCCAAATTTATCCAAAGCTCAGCTTCTATAGAGAATGCGAAAAGAAATTTACTTTTTAAAATTCTACCTTATTATCCTCTCTACTAGATGTTAATCACTTTTATAGTTTAAGTGCTATCTATTTCAAGGACAGTCAGAAAAACATAAAAAGAAATCCCAGGTACCTTTGGAATTATTTCCTCCATCTCATAGAAAAGAGATCTAGATTTGGCAGGAATTCTGGTTCCAATGTTTTCACTTTCTTGCCTCTTTTCCCACTCCCAGCCCCCAGATTTTAGCCAGTGAAGGAAGAGTTAACTAAACGATAGCACACTTCCTGTTCTATTTCCTTACCTACCCAGGACTCCCTCCAACAGATTTTTTGGTGATTGTTGTTTATTCTCCAAGATGTTTTGGAAGGAACAGTTCCTCTTTTGTGGATGGCTTGAATTCCCTGAGATTATTAACACTGAAGAATCACTCCTCCTGGCCTTCGTGGAAGCCTCCAATGCCCAGCCCATCTTTTAGCTTCTGTACCTTGCAATATAGGAAGTGGGGAGTGAGGGGGAGAGGATCCGCTTTTTCTCTAGAATTGGGAAACTCAGTGGCTTTCACCAGGTGCGAACACTTCAATAGCGTGTCCAGTGAGGACAATTACAGGCGCTTTTCATTAGCTCTCAGCAGCCTGGGCGGCTGCTGCTAAGGAGTGAACACCTGACATAATTAAACATATTTAAATCATTATGGCAATAACGTCACATTACAGGCTCCAAGCTTCTCAAAGCAGAGTAAGCCCCTGGCCCTTCGAGTCAACAGACTGGCCTCCTGATTAGAGAATCTGTCCTGATTAGTCTTTCTGGATCAAAGAGGGGGGCTCTTGCACCTCAAAGCTGCCACAATATGGGGTTCCACTTCTCCTTGGGTACTTGTATTTGAGACATTCTCACCAGCACTAAGAGAAGTCATTTAAGACTGCTTTCTTGCCCCCTTTCATTGATAGGGCAGGGAATCCCAGCTCATGGTAAGGAATCAGAACTGGATCTCACACCTAGTTCTGCCAGTGGATAAACCCAGTGACCCTGAGCCAGCCACTAAATTTGTTAGGTCTCACTTTCCACATCTATAATCATATTATGACCCTGAAATGCTGGGGGGGGGGGGGGGTTTGTTGGTGTGAGCACACCTCCCAGATTATGATCTCTCTATAACTTAGTCCCCAGTCTTTGAATATCTCTGTGGTCAGAAAAGTTAATTGGTTGATTCAATCTCCGATCTTGCCTCAGTGGACTCTCAGATGAGATAAGTGGCCCACGATGAGCCAATGAGATACTATGGACCAGAGGAACTCTTCAGTATGAATTTAAAAACTATAGACATAGAAAAATGCTATTATCGGAGATGATAATGAAAACAGCAATAATAAAAGGTAGCTTTTATTTAGAGTTTAAAGGTTTGCAAAGGTCTTTATGAATATTATCTCCTATGATTCTCACAACATCTCTGGAAAGTAGGTGCTACTATTATTCCCATTTTATAAATAAGGTAACTGAGGCAGACAGAATTTAGGTGATTTTCCCAGGGTTACATTGTTAGTATCTAAGGTCCATTTGAACTCAGGTCTTCTTGATTCTAAGTTCAGTACAATGTGCTAATAATACACAGGATTTGGAATTAGAAAACTTTGGCTGGCTGCCACCAGTTTTAATATTGGATTTTTAGTCAAAAAATGTAGACTCAAAGCCCCGCCTCTGCCAAGTGGTATTGGGTCAATCATTTTCCTCTCCTAGCTTTAGTTTTCTCAGCTGTAAAATGGGAGTTACACACAATCTAGCTCTGTGCTTGGTGCTGTGGAAGATGTGACTAGAGATGCACTCTCTGCCCAGGAATGTTGTTCAATCAGTAAGGAATCTGAGATGGTGCATAGAGAAGTGGTGGATGGTGTGGCTCCTGCTGGAAGTCCTGGAGTTGTGAAAAGGGAAAGACCATCATTGACTGGTGTCTCCCTAGTTGAGGGGGAACTGAAGCTGGGCCTGGAGGGTTGGACCACCCTGTACTGAACACCCACAGTGTATAGTTCCAAGTACCATTAGAAGGATGTAGAGGAAGTAGGGAACACGGCCCTTGACCTCTGGCAGCTTACTTTCCTGTTATTTCTCAAAGATCCCAAAATAGGAAACTACATCCTCCCGAGGCCTTCAGCAAAACAACTCTTTCCATTTCTGTCTGAGCTTCACCAAAATGCAGCCCCAAGAGCCCAATTTCAAAAAAGTCCATAATATAATTTGCTTTGGGGTCTTTGGCCAGAGCTCAGGCCTTTACTTTCCTGGTTTTATTCTTTTGCTGTGTGTGGCTGAAAGTTCCCTGAGGAAGGTGTAGGAAGGCAGAGAAAGGTCCAGATTGACCATGTTGGTTTTAAATTTCCTCCCCACTGCTTAAAATTATTGATGCTCCAGGCCCATTTTGAAGCTGAAAATTGACTGTTAGAAAAGCACATTGGACCTGGGGTTCTTCAAGAGGACATTGTCATCTGCTTCCCACAAACCTTTTTGGGTCCCGAAATTGGGGGGGGCTCCTGAACAGGGCCAGCCTTAGGTGAATTCTCACACCCCCCCAACAGTTTGGTTTCAGGGGCTCTGTAAAGAGGCCATATATTAAAATATCATCTCTATTCTCTTGACACATTGCCTAATTGGGATTTTCCCATTGGAAATACAACTCCTTATTACAATGAAACTCTCCTAGGTCAGAGTAATTCATAACCATTAAGCCATAGCTTGAAGAGCTTCACCCCTGCTTTATGTTATGATACAGAATCTGGAACTGGGTTTAGGGCAGAAAAGGGAAAGAGGAAAAGAGAAACTAGGCGAGAAAATAAGATGACACTGTGATGTAGAGAATAAGGGGAAAGCGATTAGGGCAAAATGGGAGGTGAGAGGCTCTGGAAGTCAACTTCTGCTTCATAGTTTTGCCCTGAGTGCAAGGTTGTGTTTTAAATCAGAGGTGTCAAACATGCAGCCTGCAACACTCCCCAGTGCAGCTGAATCAGATTAAAATGTCATTGTGAAATATCAAATAAAATAAATAAAAATGCAATAGAATGTAGATAATGTTAAAATGTGATTTTTTTTTTGAGGCAACATGTAGCCCTCAGGTATATTTATCTACAGATTAAAAGCCCACTTCCTATTTCAGTTGGCCATTAATATTTTAAATTGCATCTATCCCCAGAGCTTTTTCTTATAAATTCATTTCAGCAAGAGCAGTTAGGACTCTGGAGGACCACAAGACAGGGGAATATTCTGTAGGGGAAAGTAAAGGCAGGTTCCAAGGGTCTTCTAGTTAGGACTGCAAAGGGCTTCTGGGAAATGAGAGAAAACATATCCCAAAGGCAGATAATCAAAACTCTCTGATGAAAAGCAAGCCTGGCCTTGACTTTTAAGGTAAATAGAAAAAAAGAAAAAAAAAAAGCTGGTGGCAAATCCCATTCTTCTATTTTCTCTGTAAGCCACTAGGATGAATGAAAACAGTCCTCTAAAATGCTGGCTCTCTGCCACTGTGGGGGTCCTTCCAGGAGAGAGAAATAAATTTTAAACCAGCAGCAGACATAGAAATGCAGCCTAAGATCCCTCACTTGTGGAAAACTCTGTTAGATGTCTTTTGTCCCTAGGACTAAGAGGCTGTCTTTAAGAAGACAACCCTATTGCTGATGGACAAGGCAGCTAACCTTTCCGTGTGATGTCAGGGACAGCAAAAGGACTCCCTTAAGCCAACTGTCCTCCCTAATTCCCTGGTCCTGACCTTGGCTCCATCCACTGAGACCCTAGTGAAGTGAAAGTCTTTGGCCCTTGGTGAAGAGGAGGTTTAAAATGCAGGTTTTCCTTCTAGGAGGTTTACAATGACAATACATGCATTAAAACTGAAGGGTAAATTACTTTATATATATTTTTCCTGTTAGGCTGTTTCTAGATTATTCACTTAGGATTCTATCCCTCCACACTGGTGGGCCACAAGACCTTTGTACTGCATACCATCAACTTTAACTACTTCTTCTTGTATCCAGAGCAGAAGTTCTTAACCTTCTTTAATGTCATGGATTCTTTTGAAGCAGTTCCTATAGACCCCTACTCAGAATAATTCTTTTTAATGCACAAAATTAAAAAAAAAACAATAATATAGAATTATGGAGGAATACAAAAGAGTTTCATGAGAAAGGAACACAAACAGAAAAGGTAGTATGAGCAATCTTATCTTAGAGATGGTACCAGAGGAAGCTGAGTGCTACAGTGAATAGAGGATCAATCCTGGAGTCAGGAAGACCTGAGTTTCAATCCAGCCTCAGATAATTGATACTTACTATCTGTGTGACTTTGGGCAAGTCACAATCTCTATTGCCTTGAAAAAGAAGAGAGAGACTGATACACACATACATAGAGAGAGAGAAAGAGAAAAAAAAATATATATATGATATATATGTATATGGAGAGAGAGAGAGAGAGAGAGAGAGAGAGAGAGAGAGAGAGAGAGAGAGAGAGAGAGAGAGAGAGAGAGATGGTACCCAAGCTATTTTTTGAATGCTTCCAAGGATTCTAAGATGGACTCTATTTCTTCCTAAGAACCACCTTTATTTGACTTCTCTGGATAGCACTGAATATTTTCTGAATATTGACCATGGCAGAGACTATCAATAAGCAATTAAAAAAGAGATGCACACAGTTGTACTGGCTACCTTTAAAAAAAACAAACAAACAAACAAACCACAACATGATTTCTTAGAACACTTTACCTCATAGAGTGGAGCCACTTTTAATGCTCACTGTACTTTATGTTTGAAGGCACAGGCTCAGAGGGGCTAATGACATCCAACGCCACAACACAAGTTAATGGAAAAGCTGAGCCTGCAGATTGTCTACTTTCTCTCAGTACAGAGCTTCAAGCCACACTTTGTGAATCCAAGTTGGGATTATTTATTGTTATTTAGGTAGCCCTGGCTGATAATAATAACCATAATTAACATTTATTATATACTTTAAGGTTTGCAAAGTACTTTACAAAGTACTTATCTTATACGTACAACAATCCCTGGGAAGTAGATGCAATTATTATTTCCATCTTCCAAATGAGGAAACTGAGGTTAATGACTCACTCAGGTTTACACAGTCAGTAAGTGTTTGAGGTCACATTTGAACTCAGGACTTCCTGATTTCAGACCTAGCACTCTATCCACACACAGCCCCACCTACCTGCTAGTGGACCTGGGTAACTTTGGGTTACTCTGAAATGAGAACAAATAATACACCATATACTTTACAGTGTGTTGTAAGGAAAGGATTTTATAAACTTTAAATTATTCATTTAAAAAATGAACATGAATTTAATGAATGAATGAACTTACATGAATTAAAAACTTAACTTTACAAACACAATAGGAAGACATCATAATTATAGAGTATTTCCCCTGGGGATGGGGGGTTTGGAGGATTGCAAATTCAAGTTTATGTGTTATTAGCAGGCTGATAGAACAACTTGGGTTAGTGCAATCTTGGATTGTCTTTGGAGAGACAGGATCATTTTTAGGCTCTGTATGCCAGTCTTGATGCCCTCTGCCCTGGGTCTTCTAAGCCTGCTACATTGTGCTTGGTTCTGAATGCGGCATTTCAGGAAGGGCATTGATAAGTGGGACAGTGTCCTGAGACACTCAGGCAGCCCAGATGACCATAGAGCCTTAAGACCTATCCTGTTTGTGTTATTGAAGGAAATGAGAATGTTTACTCTCCACAAGTGAAGACTTAGGAGTGATTCAATAGCTGCCTTCAAGCATCTGAAGGGCTGTTACCTGGAAGAAAGATTAGATTTGTTCTGTGTGGCCCCAGAGGGCAGAGCTTGAGCAGTGGGGATAAGTTATAAAGAGGCAGGTTTTAACTTGAATTAAGAAAAAAACACACACACACACACAACCCAACAACAACATTCTACCAATTAAAGCTAACTAAAAATAATGAGTCTTCTTGGGAAAAAGGGGGTTCTCTCTTACCTCAAGCAAAGGATGAATGACCCCTGAGGTATGTTGTAGAGTGGACTGTTCCTCACATTACACCCTACCTCCCTATTCCCAATTTCTAGAATAATAAGCACTTTCCATTTACTTCTGTCTCTTGAAATTCCTAGTTGCCTTCAAGACTTGGCTCAAATGTCACCTTCCTCTAATTTCTATTTTTTCTATTTTTAATTTAAAAACTGGGTCTCCCTATCTCACCCAGATTGGAAGAATATAGAGACTACTCATGGGCCAATTGTAAATCGTGCTACAGTCTGAATGGGAGCTTTGATTTGCTTTCTTTCCAACCTGGGTCAGTTCACCAATCCTTAGTAACTTGGTGGCTACCATCTTAATACTGACTGATTTAGCTCAGCACAGTTAGATATCCCAAACTCAGCCTCCTCAGCAGTGGATCACAAAGTCTGGCAAATATTACCTTTGACATGAGCCTTTCCTGATGCTCCTAGCTGCTATTGTGTCCCCTCCCCAATTATTTTGATTTCATATATTGATTTGATATATTTTGTGTATCAAATGTATATATATATGATCTACGTATATTAACACACACACTTAAACTATTAAAACTGTAGTAAATCTTTTGGGGACAACAAACATATACCGATATACCTATATACACATACACATTGTCTCCTCTGATAAAGTATATGCTTTATTAGTTGAGGGCAGTTAGAACAGACATATCTAGTTTTATTGCTCTTCACTTTATCATGCTTTGCAGATATTGCAGGATGTTTTTTCTGTTTGTTTTGTTTTACAAATTGTGGTACCTCTGTGTGGAGTCAGAAAAATGGCACCATTTTTCCAACAGCATGGACTCCTATTGTGTTTCTGTGTCACATTTGAATAATTCTTGCAATGTTTCAAACTTGCTCATTATTATTATATCTGTTATGGTGATCTGTGATCGGTGATCTTTGATGTTATTCTTGTAATTGTTTTGGGGTGCCACAAACTATGGCTAGATAAGATGGTGAACTTAATTGGTGGATGTTGTGTGTTTTGGCTGCTCCATCAAATGGCTCTTTCCTGTCTCTTTCTCTCTCTTCAGACCTCCCAATTCCTGGAGATTCAACAATTTTGAAATTAGGTCATTTATGGCCTCTGCTGTATTCAAGTGAAAGGAGGAGTCAACTGATGTGACAATTTTATTCTTATTTTAAGAAATTGTCTCAAGCATCCAACCTTCAGAAATCACCACCCTGATCAGGCAGCAGCCATCAACATCAAGGCAAGAGCCTCCACTAACAAAAAATTATGAATCAAAGACAGCTCAAATGATGGATAGCATTTTTATTATTTTGCTAAGGCAATTGGGGGTAAGTGACTTGCTCAGAATCACACAGTTAGGACGTGTTTAGGGTCTGAGACCATCATTGAACTCTGGTCTTCTTGACTTCAGAGCTAGTGCTCTATCCACTGCACCACTGAGCTGCCCCAGAATTTTTAATAATAAAGTATTTTTAAGTTAAGATCTGAACTTTTTCTTAGACATGATGCGATTGCATACTTAACAGACTGCAGTATAATATAAACATGACTTGTACATGTACTAGGAAACCAAAAAAATCATGTGACTCACTTTATTGAGATGTTTGCTTTATTGCAGTGGTCTGGAACTGAACCTGCAATATCTCTGAGGTATGCTTGTATGCTTGTATATTTTCCCACAGTACCTATAACAGTTCCTACAACTCAAGTAGTTGTTTAACAAATACTGTCCATTGATTCCTGTTCTCCTTTCTCTTTTTTCTTTAAATTAATAGTTTTTCTTTCTCTTTCTTTTCTCTTTCCCTTTTTTCTTTCCTTTTCCTTTTTCTCTTCTGTCTGCAGCTAGTTCTTTTTCCAGTACTCAGTGTTCCTGAACTATGGTCTTCCCTGACGTCATCAAATGTTCCCAGAGGAAGGGGTCAGAAGCAGATTTAGGAATTACTTTTTGAGGAACTTTAATTGACCCTAACTTGCTTGACCTAAGAAAAAAAGAACCATGACCTAAAGGTACAATGGTACAATAAGACTTTAACCATTGACATAAACTGGGGATTTCAGGAAAGACAAAAGGCCCTCATTTGGGAAGGGACCTTAAGGTCCTGTTGCAGAGAGCATTCCAAGTCTTTACTGAGTGTTTATCTTTTTATAGGATGGTTCCTTGAGCAACTTTTCATTCTATTTAACAATTATTGAGAGAAAGCCAATAAGTAACCAATTTGCTTATCCTTTGGTAGGTCACCTTCCAAATTATACATTTAGTTGGAAATAGAAATGGGGCTGGAAGAGGGAAGAAGGAATATCAGCAAGATTAGACAACCAAATGAGACTTTTTTTATGTTGCTCACCAACTTTGGGGGAATTATTCCTATGATTTCTGTTCCCTTGAAACAATACTAATTACCTTTTTAAAGTACCCATTTAAAGCTCTTCCAGGCCAATAGGTGTGTGGCAACCTCCACCCTGACCCTTTCTTGTGCTTTTTCTTTGACAGTGTTCCGTATTAACTCACTGCTATCCAAACAAATTAAAATGTAATTGGGGAATAAATAAAAATAAGAAATAAGGCAGATAATGTCAAATTGTGGTTTTCTCAGTTAAGGCATCTGTAGGAATCTATTTCACCATTATTCTAATGCATACCCTTCTATTCCACCCAGACCTTTTCCTAATCCTCTTCATATACTGTATAAATGTGTTCTGTGTGACATAGTATATGAAATTTCTCCTCCCCCTTCCCAATAACAACAAAATTAAGAAAAGTTCCAATTATCCTGTTTTTTGCATCCTTTCTCCTGCCCAGTCTCTCTCAACATGAGACCCTCCTTAGTTCATTCAATATGAGTCTTTAGGAATTCTGAGACTAGGAGAAAAGCCAGCTCCAGTTCTTTATGTTAAGATGCCTCCAAAAATCCAGCTTCATATAAAAACATCCTCCTTTTCAATGGAATCCTAAACATCAGAAGAGTGAAAATAAAAGTTTAGAACATGGACTCAATAATGGATAACAGAGGCACAGCCTAAACAACTGTCTAGCTAAGTATAAAGACATCTTTAAGTTACCTGGCACATTGGATAGAGTGCCAGGCCTGGAGTCAGGAAGGCTCCTCTTCTTCCTGAGTTCAAATTTGGTCTCAGACACTTACTAGCTGTGAAATCCTGGGTAAGACACTTAACTATCTGCCTCAGTTTCCTCATCTGTAAAATGAGCTAGAGAAGAAAATGGCAAATTACTCCAGTATCTCTGCCTAGAAAACCCAAATGAGGTCAAAAAGAGTCAACCATTACCACAACAACTTTTAAAGATTCTCATCTATATTTTTGAGGGGTTTCAATATGATCTGGTTTAGGTAATATTATTTTCAATCCATCCTCGTGAAGTTACAGATCCTTATCATCATCCCTCAGTAATATGAGGGAAAGCTTCTCAACAATAGCAGAGAGAATGGGATGCCTTGGAAGAAGTGTGTGTCCTTTCACTAGAGGTCTTTCTGCTGGGATATTATAGATCCAAATTGCTGCTAAGGACCAAATGGACTTAGATCAACAGTGTCAAATAAAAACATATTCCCATAGGCTGGTTGTTCATTTAGAGGACCATAAATTAACATTATCTATGTCATTTTCTATTTTTATTTGTCCTGTTAAATACTTCCCAATTACATTTTACTCTGGTTCAGAGCTTGACATCTCTAGTCTAGATGAACTTTGAGGTCTTTTTTCTTCCAAGGTTATTTGGTTCTGTGGATAAGTTGAACGGAGGAGGAGGGCATGCTAGGAGAGGTACTTCAGCATGAAGTACCAATTTCAGGATGTGTGGGGAAAGAAAACTTAAGTGTGAAATTGAAAAGCAGCCTTCAACTCAATTCAACAAATATTTATTAAGTGCTTAGGATGTTCAAGGCTCTGGGGACGCAGATGAAACAAGATCTAGCTCCTTCTTTCCAAGAATTTACTATCTAGTATGAGAGATAAGAAACATACATAATTAACTATGATACTTCTTCAAAAAAGCCTTCATTTCGCTGGTACAGATGTTCTCTCTCCTAACAGATTTCAACCATTCTATGTTTTCATAGACAGCCTTCATTAGCTTCTGCCAACATTTTATTACTTGATGGCTGATGCTCTAGTAATGAGCATCTTTTATTAGAGCTAAGTTGGATAATAGACTTTTATTCAAAATCTTCCAGGTTTAATGAAACTGGCCAGAACTTAAACTTTGCTGCCAAAGAGTGGGTCACCACCATGGGTGATAAGAATTTGATCAGATGCCATTAGGGTTGAGAAGGGCAGAATCTAGTAAAGAAGTCCCCAACTAGTTCCAAAAGAGCAGTAATGAACTGAACTAATTACACCCAGCGAAAGAACTCTGGGAGATGACTATGAACCACTACATAGAATTCCCAATCCCTCTATTTTTGTCCACCTGCATTTTTTATTTCCTTCACAGGCTAATTGTACACTATTTCAAAGTCCAACTCTTTTTGTACAGCAAAACAACTGTTTGCTCATGTATACATATATTGTATTTAACTTATACTTTAACATTTTTACATGGGTCAACCTGCCATTTGGGGTAGGGGGTGGGGGAAAGGAGGGGAAAAATTGGAACAAAAGGCTTGGCAATGGTCAATGCTGTAAAATTACCCATGCATATATCTTGTAAATAAAAAGCTATAATAAAAAAATGCTGCAAAAGAAAAAAAAGTCCCCAACTATTATTTTGAAGACATATTCATGAATTATGTGGACTCAGATACTTAAAACTGAAAAGTGCCATAGAAGGTAGGGGCTGTCTTTTGCCATTTTTTTATGTTCCTTAGTGCTTAGAATAATTAGTAAAGAAGAGCTTAGAACCTTGCAGGAGAAAGTGTTGGACTGAAGAGGCAGGTATGACATGGATAAGCCATTCAATTTCTCTGAGCCTCAATTCTGCATAGGTAAAATTGGGATTATAATGCTGATATGGTTGCTTTGAGACACAAATGAGAATAATTATATAAATTGATTAAAAGCCTTAAACTAGGGCTTCTTAAACTTTTTTCTCTCATGATCCCTTATTGCCTGAGAAATTTTTATATGACCCTGGGTATAGAGATATATAAAATAGGTATACAAATCAAACATTTACTGATAATAAATAATAATTTTGCAATTCCCAATTCAGTTATGTGACCCCCAGGCTAGCAATCCACAGTTTAAGAAACGTTGCCTTAAACCACTATTGGTTGGTTGGTTGTTGTCCTTCATACTTGAAGAAAACCAAAATGGCATCACTAAGTTAGGGTCAAATTGGTGGGTCTGATTGTGGATGATCAGAGCAAATACAAGCTCGGGATTCTCTGCCATAGGTCAGACACAAATAGTCCCTATGAGCATTTGCTGAGCTTCTCTAATTTTGCACATCTATAAACATACATACATACATTTATATTGGTAGTGATCTTAAAAGTTGCTTCTCTGCTACTATTTTATTTTATTTTATTGATTTAGTTTTTGGCAAGGCAATTAGGGTTAAGTGACTTGGCCAAGGTCACACAGCTAGTAAGTGTGAATTGTCTGAGGTTGGATTTGAACTCAGGTCCTCCTGACTCCAGGACCAGTGATCTATCCATTGTGTCATCTGTCCCCAACTATTATTCTAAAGACACATATATGATTTATGTGAACTCATGGATACTTAGAACTGAAAAGTACCATAGAAGATAGGAGCTGTCTCTTGTCATTTTGTACATCCCCCAGTGCTTAGCATAATGTCTGATATATAGTAGGCACTTAATAAATAATTGATTTTTTTGATCAATAGAGATAGTCTAGTCCAAATATTCCCTGATTCTGAAATCCTACAGTATTTTCTACCTGTGTGCACTTATAGAGAGGTAGAGAGACATTATGCTGGACAGAATACAATATAAAATCCATATATATATATATATATTTATATATTTTTTTTAACCACTGTTGATAAATATACATCATTAAAGCAAGACTTTTTCTGGGACCTTTTCTGCTTTGTTCCTGTCCTTGCTTAGCTCATCTACATGCCTGTCTGGAGAGGTCTTTGGTACTATAAAATAAATAGAAAAGTACTTGAGACAAAATACCAAATAATCACACAGTAGAATTTCTCCAAATCACTGTGAGTATGCTCTCCCAGATTGGGGGGGAAAGGAGCAAATCCCTGAAATATCATATACCAAGGAAAGGAAGAGTTTCATTTTCTGTGTTTTCTGCTTTATGCTATAGCTGAAAAAAGCCTCTTCTATCTAAAGTCAAAAAGTTCTATCTCCCAGGAATTATGTCTTGTGTTTTCCTGCTGTCCGTTGGTTTTGCCTTCCATAGTACTCTGGTTCATTCTCAGAACTCCCTGGTCTCCTTAACTTTAATGTATTCAGGTTCTATTTTCTATTTCTTCCTTGTCTGTTTCTGAAGTTGCTGAGGTTTTTTCTACTTATCCAGGACATTGGGGCTCTCTAGTTTCTTAGTTACTATTCTTTGAAGCTCTACCCCAAAGAAGAGGTATTATTGCTCTTTTAGATTGAGATTACCTAGCCTACATGCCTTAGGACCAATTAACACATTTTTTTTATTCTTTTAAATTGCCTCATTTTTTTTTTTTTTGCCTTCAGGGGCATAAAGACCCCTCCAACTAATCTCAAATTCTGAGAACTTTCATTTTCTTTTACTTTTTGCCTCAGTAGAAGGTCCACAACATTTATAAATATCTGAGTTGTGCCAAGATGATTCCTTTGACCTCTTCCCTGCAATAGGTGTCTGCAATATCCCCTACTCCTTCATGGTTAGCCCTTCCAGATGATTTTTCTGGACCTGGAAATAAATGTGTGACCTTTTTTTCATTTCCCCTTTTAACTACCAACAAATTCCCCACTCACTCTGGAAATGAATGTATAGCCATGTACAATGCATTTTTTTTTTTTTTTTGAGATGGTGCTATCTTTTATATTTATTAAAATCAATTAAATGGCATTTTAAAATTAATTAAATTAAATAAATTAATTAAATAAATTAAATTAAATGAATTAATTTAATAAATTAAATAAAATTAAATTCAACAAAGAGTTAAAATATTAGCCCAATTAAAAAGCTAGAATGCCATACTTAGTGACTTGAAGTTTTGGTAGACCTCAAAAGCCATTAGAAATTTGGCAGGGGAGAGGCATAAGCTGGCAGCCTTGAATTCTCCCCTCTCCTCCTCACCATGCCAGAGAAGTATAGCTATTTTTGTGTATGTCAAATCCCTTCTAATCACTTGTAACCTCTTGGAGAAAAGAGTCTGTGTCAATTTTCACCTTGCCTATAATCTGAACACATTTTGGTTGATTAGAAATTGAATGTATATTTATTAGTTTCACAGAAGTAGAGTATTATGGGAAGAGAACCAAATGGAGGATGAGTCCTGGGCTCCAGTCCCACTTGTGACATTTCTTACTAGTTGAGTGATTAGTTGAGTATAAAACCTTACCAAGATAAACACACATATATAATACACACCTAAAATATACATACACATATAAAATTGAAATTTTAAAAATATATACATTTGTAATATATGTATTCTCGGCAAAGGGACAACTTCCCTGTACAGCTACACATATACATATACATATATACATATATATATATATATATATATATATATATATATATATATATATATACATATATATATATATATATATATATATATATATATATATATATATATATATATATACATACACACACAAATAAATGTGCATGTTAGCATTATCTGAAGAAGAGCTAGTCTGGCCATGGGAAAATACTGCTCATGAAACTTATTTGGAATCCACTCTCACTGAACTGCTAAAATGTTTTCCAAAACAGAGGCCATCATGATCATAATGATGATGAAAGTCATCTTCCCGATTCACCCTTTACCAGCTTAATGTTTTCCTGGAAAAGCAATAGAAAGCAGCCAGCCCAACAGTTTGAATATGAAAAGGGCAGCTGGCCACCTGACAGCTTTGTCTTCTAACAACTTACAAAAATACACACGTCAACCCAAGGTCAATCCCGCTTTTTCCTCTCCCTGTTCATGCAGCTTTCTTAACCAGGCATGTGCCCCACCAGGAAGGAAGAAGGATCCCAGTGATTGTTACTTGGACTTCCGCAGGACACCAAAGAGGACAGTTACTTTCTCTGGGTAGGTGGGGAGCTGAGAAAGCAGCACTTGGTCCATTCCAATTTCTAATTATCTGTGACTCTTGAGGTGTATTTATCCTTATTTTCTCAATCACAGAAGGGAAACTGATCCTTAGTTGGCAGAATCAGACTTGGAAAACCAGGTCTCCTAATGGTCAGGGTTGGGTTCTTTCACTGAGCCATACTTCTTTGCTTACAGGATTCTATTTCCTTGTTTTTGTTTTTGTTTTTTTTTTTGTTTTGTTTTGTTTGTTTGTTTGTTTTTTGTTTTTTTTTTTTTTTCCCAGCAAAGCGATAATAATTGCCCTGCCCCTTTCACTGGATTATTGTAAAGGCTGAATGAGATAATGGCTGTGAAAGTACTTTGGATTGCACTCCATAGATGGAAAGTGGATTGATGAGGATGATTTTATGCCAGGTTACCTCTCTTGCTCTGGGTCTGAGAGTCTTTAGGAGAGCGGTGACATCATGGAAAGAGCACTCCTAGGGGCTGGAGACTCTGTTGCTGCTAGTTCTGACTTATCTGCTAACCTCCTCAGTGAGGTAGCTAAAGCAAGTCTTTACCCTTCAAGACCTGTTTGCTCATGCATAAAACAAAGAGATTAGATGAAGAGAATGAACAGTAAGGGCCTTCCTGACATTCTGAGCTTTAGTGACTTTCTAGATAGATGTGTAAGTTTCTCCTGATTTCAAGCTGCAAGAGTTCTTCATGATTAATGTTACAGAGGAGGAAATTGAGGCTAAAGGAAGTGACTCCCTTCACTGAGCTGAAATCAAACCATTTGCAAAATGGGGATAAGAGTGGACTTCTAATTCAGCAGAGGCTTGTCCTTCTCTCCCCATCTCTTTCTTGTCATTTTGTATTCACAAGGTATCAGAGACTTGAGTACCAATTTGGAGGATATTTGAGTGATCTGAATTTATCTCAGTTCAATGGATTTTTTAAAAAGAAAAACAGGTTCACTTCATTAAATTTTATTCTAGTAAATATATTTTTTGTAACGAGCTGTCGTCTCTAGAAGCTGCCGGATCACTCTCTGGGAAGAGATCTGCTGTGTCTTCTACTCAAATCTCTCCGACAGATTCTTCTTCCTGTAACGAACCGTTGTCTCCAGGCAGTTGCTGTTAACTCTTGTCCAAAGAAGTGACTTCCCTTCCTGCAGAGAGCCCCGTCAGGCCTGATGTAATGCAGAGAGTCTTCTTCTTTCTCTGAGAGTCCTCTCTTTTATTCTCCCAGAGAATGGGCGTGGGATAATGCAAGGGCTTCTGGGAAGAACCACCCCAGCCAATGAGCTTGCCCCCTCTATCAAGTCAACCTGAGTTCTCACCTTGTAATTGTCCAGAAAACCTGAATTCTCACCTTGTCACCATCCAGACAACCTGAGTTCTCACCTAGTAATCCCAACATCTCCCCCTTTCTTTTGATTTAGAACATAGGACAGTCATGACCTTGAAACATAAATCCATCAATATGGGAAATATTACAGATAATTACATAAATGACCTTGAAACATAAATCCATCAATATGGGAAGTATTACAGATAATTACATAAATTACATAAGCATATAGTAACATAGTAACATAACGCATGCTAGAAGTATATAACATAATCAAATAATCATAAATTGAAAATTTATAAATGTCCATAAGTCCATTGTCCATTATTCTCATCTTGTGTGAGGAAGTCCAATGATTCCTGCTGGTTTTTAAAGTTCTTTAATAGTCTTCTTATTATCCATGCTCTTTCGGTGTAAGATGTTTCTTAGATCTTCTCCTTTATTTTGAGATCTTTCTCTTTTTCTGTCTCTCTCTGATGGACAAGGCGAATATGACTCGTTGGCACCCATCTGATTCCTTCTCCTGCTGAAGAAATACAAGCAAACCCTCTCCCCCAGGCATTTAACCTATCTAATTACCTTCTATTTACCACTTTCTAAATATCTTCTCATCATCTGGCAATTACATTGGAATTGTTTGCACTGGGCACAGCCCTGTTGGTTTAAAAGGCCTGTATTCTCCCCAAGTGTAATCCATTTTTGCAATCTGATTGCCTTTTGACTGACTTATCAGGTAATCCCTTTCTGCCATGTGATTGCTTCTCTGCTGATTGATTAAATCAGAGTCCTGGCCTTCTAAAGGTTCTTTGGGTGTAACATCAGCTGCCATCATGCCCCAAGTCTTTTTCGCCTGGGGCCCTGGACCTGGGCCCCTCATCCCATTTCCCTGAATTATTCTACACTCTGATGCCCAATGGAGTCCTCTGTTGCATTTTGGACATGGGGTTTTAGGTCTTCTCTCACCCTGTCTTCTCACTGTATCTCCATACCTACACTGAGCTCTTAGATGTCCAATTTTTCCACATTGAAAACATCGCCGAGTTTCTCTAGAAGGCCTTTGCCAGGAGGGACCCTGTCTTTCCACATTCATCATTGTCCAGGTGTAAAAAGCATTTGTTCCCACTGTAGCACAGCGTCTTATGATCTCCTCTAAAGGAGCATCTTTGTCTAATCCCCATATAATTCTTTTGCAAATCTCATTGGCATTTTCTTTAGCCAGATGTCTGGTCATTATTTCTGTAGCTGAATTTTCTCCAATAGTTCTTTTGACAGCAGTTTGCAAACGTCCCACAAAATCTGCAAAAGGTTCATTGGGACCTTGCTGTATTTTAGTGAAAGCCTCTCCACGATCTTTCTGTCCAGGAAGGACACCCCAAGCTTTTATTGCAGCCTTAGCAATTTGTTCATATATTGTCATGGTATAATTAATCTGTTCCGAATTCTCTCCATACTGACCTTCACCAGCTAAGTGCTCAAAAGTGAATTGTGTGTTAACTCCTATTTCCAAATTGCATCTGACTTGAATTTTACATAATTCATGAAATTCCGCAAGCCATAATAAATTTTCTCCAGGTTCCAGACATGTCCTTGCTATGGATTTCCAATCATTCGGGGTTAGGACTTCATAAGACAAACCATCTAGTAACATTTTGACATAAGCTGATGTAGCCCCATAAAGGGTACAACCTTTTTTCAAATCCTTAATTTTATTCAAATCTAAAGGTGCATATCTTCTCCTTTTTTTACCTACAGAATCAATCTCTTCAATCACAGGATATGCATGTATAAAATCACTTATATCCTGTCCTTCTCTCTTAGCTTTAACCAATGCTTTTTCTAATCTTGTCATAGGCTTAGGCTGCTTCACAGGCAATTCTGTTTGTGTTTCTGCCTCTTCCCCTCTTTCTTCCTCCATCTCTGAAGGTGGGGTTGATGTGGGCCTGTCAATAATCTGTTCTCTAGGCAGGGTTGAAGCTTCTTCAAGAGAATCATACCATAATTCCTCATTTAAATCCTCTTGCTCTAGGGAAAGATCTTGATCTTTCCTTTTTTCCTCACACTTCCTCCTCTGTTCATTTTTAGAACTTTTCCTTCTCCTACAACTTGCTTGATAGTTTAAGGCTAATTGAACTATGTTGTAGATATAAAATACTTCTGCAGAAATTGAACGAGGCCCATTTTTTGCTTGAAATTCTTTCATTTCATATCCCACTAGCTTCCATTTATCTACATCTATCTTTTCTTCCTCTAAGAACCAAGGGGATGTGCGTCTTAATGCAGCCAAGAGTTTAGCAATCTGTACCCAGGTTACAAGTAAACTCTGCTCCTCAATTATGTTGATTATACTCTCTATAGTACCACTCCTGAATGGGGGTGGAGCTGAGGTTGCTTCTGGGGCTGGGGATGAGTCGGCTGAGGTCCAGATTGAATATAGCTAACATCTGCCCCATTTCAGCTATAAGAGATTCCTGGTTTAGCCCTTAACAAGTTAAGTTCCTTATTTATCTATTAGCACGCTCACTTAATCTTTAACAAAGTTTCCTCGTTACTCACGGTTCTGGGTCAGAGAGACTGAGATCTAGATCGGAAGCTTTTCCACTGGAATCAGGACTGTGTCTGTCCCTGTTCGGGCACCAATTGTAGCGAGCTGTCGTCTCCAGAAGCTGCCGGATCGCTCTCTGGGAAGAGATCTGCTGTGTCTACTCAAATCTCTCATACAGATTCTTCTTCCTGTAACGAACCGTTGTCTCCAGGCAGTTGCTGTTAACTCTTGTCCAAAGAAGTGACTTCCCTTCCTGCAGAGAGCCCCGTCAGGCCTGATGTAATGCAGAGAGTCTTCTTCTTTCTCTGAGAGTCCTCTCTTTTATTCTCCCAGAGAATGGGCGTGGGATAATGCAAGGGCTTCTGGGAAGAACCACCCCAGCCAATGAGCTTGCCCCCTCTATCAAGTCAACCTGAGTTCTCACCTTGTAATTGTCCAGAAAACCTGAATTCTCACCTTGTCACCATCCAGACAACCTGAGTTCTCACCTAGTAATCCCAACAATTTTTAAGTCAATATTTGGGTTTGGATTCATTTGGAATTCAGCAAATTAAAGGCTTTGCTCTGACTTTGTAAAGTTTTATACTAGCTATCTCACAGTATTTCTCTAAAGATCAGATAAGATGATGGGTGTGAAATACTTTGTCAATATTATTCCCACTTTATAGATGGGGAAACTGAGCCTGAGAGAGAGGATGTGACTTGATCTAAGTTTGCCAACTGCCCTTAAGGGACTGAACTAGTACTAGAATTCAGTCTACTAAATGGTATTCTTTCAGTGTAAATTGTTGCTGGATGTTTTGGCCATGGCATTCTCCAATGTCACATAGTGAGAAAAGTCTGGGATAAGGTGGGAGACCCAAATCTTAATTTTTATTCTGCCATGGACCTGATATTTGTGACTGGGAAAGTCAATGAACCCTTCTGTACCTTAATGTCCAGACTTGTAGAGTGGGATGACAATTAAATGCAATAAGCACCTACTATCTGGGGGACTGGGCAGTGCAATGGAGAGAATACTGGGTCTAGAGTTGTAAAGCCTTATCTTCCTGAGTTCAACCTAGCTTCAGACACTTAACTGTGTGACTCTAAGCAAGTCACTTAACTCTGGTTGCCTCAGTTTCCTCATCTGTAAAATAAGCTGGAGAAAGAAATGGCAAACCATTCCAGTTTCTCTGCTGAGAAAAACCCACACTAATGGAGTCCAGTAACTCATCCATCATCCACTGCTGCCTTCATTTGCTACTATTCTTGATGCCTGTTTGCTGACCTTGATGGGGCCATGTGCTTGCTTTTCTTCTGGGAAGTCTTGTTGGGGAGGTAACATAAAATCACAGGTCTCTCTCTAAAGTACTATTCTAAAAACATTTTTGATCATGCCTTTCCTAGTTTGTTCATTTGTTTTGAAGGAAAGGGAGAAAGAAAGAAAAAAAGGGAGGGAGAGAAGGAAGAAGAAAGAAAGGAAGAAAAAAGAAAGAAGGAAAGAAAGAAAAAAGAAAGAAGGAAACAAGGAAGTAAAGAAAGAAAGGAAGGAAGGAAGAAGGAAAAAAGAAAGAAAGAAAGAAGGAAACAAGGAAGTAAAGAAAGAAGGAAAGAGAGGGAGGGAGAGAGGAAGGGAAGAAGGAAGGAAGGAAGGAGAGAGAAAAAGAAAAAAAAGAAAGTTTCTTCTTCTGTATATAACAGCTGAACTACTGATGTAGGTTTTTTGCTATCTTTTAATATTTCTGAGAAAGGCATCAAAGTTCATATCACATCTCTCATTTTATTCTGGTGTTGATGACTTCTCTGCATCAGACTCTGGATATTGGTTGCCCCAATTTTACCATGATGATGATTCCAACACCTGAGCTACATTTCTGTGGTTTAATGTTAAAAAAAAAAAAACAAAAAAAACTAGGCAAATATTTGTGACCAGTACCTTAGAGAGAGACCTGTGACTTTATATTACCTCTCCAGCATGGCTTTCCAGGAGAAGAGCGAACACATGGGCACCCTAGGCCAAAAAACAGACATGGGGGTGGATGAAGGCAGCAGCGGATTGTGATTAGTTACTGAACCAAGCCAGGAATGTGAGTAAAGAGTATTGTACTGGCAGTCAAAAATCAATGAAAACATCCCAGGGCCAAAACTCTTGTGCCTGGAGAAGTTCCTGATCTATGCTGAACTCTCGGGACAATTGAGGAGTTCCTAGCCCATGACAAAGTATTGGACCAAAATGGAAGGAGACTCAAGAAATTACAAGAATGGAGCAACAACTCAGAGGAGCAGATTCTGGCTTTGCCCCAACATTGGTACCATGCCAGATCAGAGAGTAGAATCAGCCTCTAATAACCAGGAATCCTTTCTTCTGGAGGCCTTTGGAGGGCTAGCTATTCTCTGTGTTTGCATGTTAAGGGAGGGGCCTTTTCCTCTTGTTATGGATACCCTGAAGAGAATCAGAATCCTGACATTCCAAAGGGAACCTTTGGGTGGAGGCACATGCTGAAAGCCCAGGGATTATGGAGAAGCAAAAACTTGGATCCAGTCTGTGGAAACTCAACAATTTTAATTCTGGATACATATAAAACGAAGGGTCTGGATTATATGATCTGTAAAGCTCTCTTGAGGTCAAAGTCTTATAAATAGTCTTATAAAAGTCTTATAAATAGTCTTATAAATTGCTGCCAGTCTCTGGAATCTCAAGGTCATTTGACAGAGAAAAAAGTCTGTTGAAGTTGCAACACAAACAACTATACAGATGATTTTAAAAAACAAACAAAAAAAGTCATTCTGCTTCAGAACTCGTGTGGTCTGGAAGGTCTCTGCATATAACCCAAACTAAACATATTACCATTAAAGCTCTTTCTTTCCTTTTCTTTCTTTCTTTTCTTTTCTTTTCTTTTCTTTTCTTTTCTTTTCTTTCTTTCTTTCTTTCTTTCTTTCTTTCTTTCTTTCTTTCTTTCTTTCTTTCTTTCTTTCTTTCTTTCTTTCTTCTTTCTTTCTTTCTTTCTTTCTTTCTTTCTTTCTTTCTTTCTTTCTTTCTTTCTTTCTTTCTTTCTTTCTTTCTTTCTTTCTTTCTTTCTTTCTTTCTTTCTTTCTTTCTTTCTTTCTTTCTTTCTTTCTTTCTTTCTTTCTTTCTTTCTTTTTCTTTCTTTCCTTCCTTCCTTCCTTCCTTCCTTCCTTCCTTCCTTCCTTCCTTCCTTCCTTCCTTCCTTCCTTCCTTCCTTCCTTCCTTCCTTCCTTCCTTCCTTCCTTCCTTCCTTCCTTCCTTCCTTCCTTCCTTTCTTCTTTGTCTTTCTCCCTTTCCCTCTTCTTTTTTCCTTCCTTCTTTATTTCTTCTTTCTGTTTCTTTTTCTTCTCCTCCCTTTCTCCTTTACTTTCTCTCTTTTTTACTTCTCTTCCTTTCTAGCCTTTTATATTTAGAATGTGAGCTTTTTGAGGGTAGGGATTTTTTTTCCTTTTTTTGTATCAAGTAAAGCACAGTACCTGGAATATTGTAAGCATTTAATATTAAGTGCGTGGTGATCAGCTGCTGACTATATTTAAATCACAATCATTTTCCCATACCCAAACTGACCTCCCCATCAAATTCTTTCTTGTAATAAAGAAAAAAAAAATTAAAGCAAGGTCACCTTATAGAATGACTGTGTTTCACTGTGGTTCTTATTTCAGAATTGTAATTCTTGCTTCTCTAATGGAGAGAAACATGGTATATTTCCTCATCAGTGTTCCAGAACTGAAACTGTTCATTAGAATTCAACAGTTTGATTTTTTACTGTTGTTATTGTTTATATTATGCATTGCTTTCTTGATTCTGCTTTCTTCCTGCTCTGTACCATTTCCTACAAATCCTCCCCCAATTTTTTTTTCTGAATCCCTCATCTTTCTAAAATAAAAATACAGAACATTTCATAACTTTTCCTGTTATCCTTGATCTGAAGCCATGTTCATCTTCCTTGAGTGAAGACTGTTCCAATCTCTGTATCCTTCCAAAGAGATCATGGCATATTATCTTTCATTCTGTTTTTATCCAGATTTTAAGAATTGCCATCTGCCTCTTTCACCGTCCCAAAGTGAACTCAGCTGAGTCCAGTAATGTTGGATAATTACCTTGCCATTACTTTTTGGTAATGAGGGACAGATAGAACAAGAATAATTATCAGTACACAGAAAACCTCCAAAGCTCATTTTAGCCCTGTTTCAATCTCTTCCCTTTACAATTCCCCCTTTTTATCAGAATTTATAAAATTAGAAGGAAGTACTCAGATTTAGAATTATTCAACTATGGAAGCAGCTTCTTCATGAAGCACTGAGTCCCCTTTCACTGGAAGAGTTGAGGTAAAAAAATGAATGACCCTCTGTCAAAGGTATAGTAGATGGGACTTCTGTGTTGGGAGGGGTGTTTGACTGGATGACCTCAAAGAATCATAGAATCTCAGAGTTGGGAAGGCTCTTGAGTTCCAAAATAGAGCTCACATTGAAATTCTGTCTTTTTAAAACTAGGGGTGTGGATGTCATTGTAGAAACTAATCCTGTTGATTTATTGGGGGTCACCTGCACATGGATAGGTCTCACAGTAATGGAGAGGTCAGGTCTAAGAGGAAGAGAAATTAGAATCCAGGCATGGTGTGATAAGCCGGATGCCTGAAAAATGCTCAGAATGGACAGCAGCTTCTGATGAACTGAGAGCTGAGGATGTGACTATCCAAGCCTGCTGAACAGAGTTCAAAGAGGGACAGATCAATGGGAAATGTCCTTGAAATAATCCTGGACAAACTGATTGAACAGAGGCCCATTCACAAGGATATAGGCACTTATAGGATGTCAATGGTAGGAGAAAATACATAGAATGGTCATTTTCTCTTTCAATAGTCTCTCTTTTTCCCTTTCATTTTCTCTCTCCTTTCTTTTTTAGAAAGAGAACATGGAAATACAGAAAAAGACAGACAAGTGAGCACTAATGACCAGTTCCCTAATATGGGAATGATCAAGTTTACTTTTAAGCTTGATTTTATACTGGAGGCATAGATTCTGAGTGTGAACCACAGGCCCTTGGAAATCCTTCAGGACTTCAGGATTAGATCATCTATAGATTATTTAGACCAGTTCACTTATTTTAAGTTTCTTTCTAGCTCTGATCCAACTGAGAATGGTTAGAGGTGTCCAAAGATGGAATGTGTTGCCTCATGAGATAGTGAACTTCTCCTTATAAGAGTTTTATGGATAAAGAATGGATGTTGTTGTTCAGTTATTGTTGTTCAGTCATTTTTCAGTCATGTCCAACTCTCCATGTTTGGGGTTTTCTGGACAAATATACAGGAGTGGTTTGTCATTTCCTTCTTCTGCTCATTTAACAATGAGGCAAATGGGGTAAAGTGACTTGTCCAGGATCATGCAGCTAGAAAATCTGAAGGCAGATTTGAACTCAGGAAGATGAGTTGTCCTGACTCTAGGTCCAGCCTTCTCTCCACTGTGCCTCCTAATTACTCCTGCCAGTTGTTGGGGGTGCTATAGATGAGATTAATGCAAAGAGCAAGGGTTTAGTTTGGATGAATTTCTAAAACCCATTCCAATGCTTGATTTAAAGTCATGCTTTGAAGTATACTTCTTTTAAACTTCAACTTTTATCAGACATATGCATATTTCATTATTTATGTATATTAATCTTTATATATAATCTCATATAATATAACATTATCTATTATAAATCATATTGATTATATAAATATAATATTTAATTAATGTGGATTTGTAGTTTGTTTCAATGATAAAACAAATCAATGAAAAAATTTAAATTATTTTGCTTATTGAAAAAATTTTATGTATTTTAACATGTGTGTATTTTTCATATATTTCAGCTTTGAAGTGTTATGTTTTTACACTTAAAATAGAAGTAGATAAAAACAAAGGACCTGAGCAATCGATATTTATTTGGGAATCTGAGAGTAGCTAGGAGTGTGAAGGAAATACTGTCAGTATTAATAGCTGCCCCTGCAATATTGCTAATTGCACTCAACAAAAGCAAGATCCTTAAAGGCAACTCACTTAGAGGCCATGTAGATCCAACCCTACCTGAACATGAATCACCTCTCTAACCTTTTTTCTTAAAAATGTATATAATAATAACAGCTAACATTTATTTAGTGCTTACTATGTGCCAGACACTCTGCTAAGTGCTTGAAAATATTTGATCCTGACAATAACTTTAAGAGTAGGTATTGTTATTATTCCCATTTTACAGATAAGGCAAACATAGGTTAATAGACTTGTTACACATTACAAATTATTTTCAAAATTGTTCGAATTTCCTTCTAAACTTCTTTTTGTTCTCTTTTTGTATATTTCTTTTTAAAAAAGAAATGTTTCAAAGGCCCTCTGGTTTTTGGTAATTACTATTTCTCCTTATTTCCCTCACTTCTATTTAAAATCCCTCCCCAAATTGAAAACTAAAAAAAAAGAAAGAAAACTTGTATAGTAAAACAACACAACAGTTTATATAGATGTGTATGAATGTGTGTGTGTGTATGTGTATCATGAGGCAGCTAGGTGATGCAGTGGTTAGAGCTCTGTACTCAGAGTTAAGAAGATCTCAGTTTAAATCTTAGTTCAGCCACTTAAAATGGAATTAACAAGTCACTTAACCTTTGTCTGCCTCAGTTTCCTCATCTGTAAAATTAAGATATAATATCACCTACCTTTCAGAGTAATTGTAAGGATAAAATATAAAAAAAAAATGTTTAAATGTTTTCAAACTTTAAATTTCTACATCAAGTGCTAATTATTATTTATTATTAACTTTATTTCATAATTTTAATTTAGTCTTATAGTGGGTCAAAGATGAAATGACTGAAGGAAACAGTTTCAATCTTTTAAGAGTATTTGTTTATTATGCAATGTATGCCAATTATCCAAGAAATTGGGATCACACCTACCTCAGCTTGTGCTAGAATATAAATACAGAGGGAGACATAATTTTACATATTAAAAACAATCAAATAAAGACATTTAATTTAAAAAAAAAACAGTACAACATTAAAATAATCTAATTTGTAATTCCATGAAAATTAGAGATTTTTCCAAGTTGGGAGGGAAGAATGAATAGGTGAAATTCCCTGAAATCAGAAAAGGTATCCCACTCTCCAAATATTGTTTACAATTAAAAGAACATAGAAACAATAACTGATTGGTCAAAATGAAGCTAGTTTTCAGATAAGACATGAGTAGCTTGAGATATACAATGAGAGACATCTCCTTGCATCAGTCTTTGGAGTTGACTGAGTTTCTGGTTAGCATAATCTGGTTAAGGGTTAGTGAAGGGTCTTTAAACAGCAGGTAGGGGTGCTCCAACTTCCCAGCCATGCAGGGCTAGGTTCAAACAATACAATAAGATTTTCTCCCAATTCCCAAAATCAAATAAAAATGTTCTTACAGGGCAGAAGTTAGACTAGACCCATAATTGAATGGAAAGGGAACGAACTGAACTAGCTCAAGAATTGAGGCTCCAAATAGAGTAAGTAAGTGTGGTTCACTGAATTCTCACAATTAACCAACTTGTCCTAATTCCCTTAATTCTCTCAGTTTATAATTTTAATTTAGGCACAAAGTTTATGCCTCTTATAATATTTTAACTATCCCTTTTAGATTTGGCATCCTTGAAAAATATGATACCTATGTTTTCATTCAAGCAGACTAGGTCAAGAACAGATTCTGAGGGCATTCCCTCAGAATTCCCTCAGAGATACCTCTTAAGGTTGATATTGATCCATTAATCATTGCCCTTTGGATATGCTTTCACCAATTCCAAATCCAATTTAATGTGCTATCAATTTTAGCCCATACCTCTTTATCTTGCCTATAAGATATCATCTTGTGGAAATCCAGGTACCATGTATCTAAAGCATCATCCTGATCTTCCAGTCTTGTTATCCTGTCACAAAAGGAAATGTGGCTACATGATTTTCTTGATGCATCCCTCTAGCTCTTATTGATCACTGCTCCCCTTTCCAAATAATCAATAACAATCCCCCCAATAATATGCTGTAGAATTTTTACAAGAATCAAATTTAACAAGTCCAAGTCACAAGTCCATAGTATGCAAACCCTACCCTCTTCCCTCTTTTTGAAAATCTAGACATTTGCATCTCTCCAGTTCAGTGATACCTTTCACCATTATTTTTTAAAGAACTCTGACAGTGGCTCATCAGTTATGCCTACTGGTTCTTTCAGTACCCTGAAATGTAGTTTGTTCAGGCCTGATGACTCAAACTCAAAGAGAACAGCTAGTTCATCTTTTGCTATCTCCTCACCTATATTCATTCAGCTATTTTTGTTCCACCCTCCACAATAGAAAGATCATTAAGTGAAGAGAGAGGGTATAATTCTACAAAACAAGCAAAGTAAAAGTTGAATATTTCTATCTCTTTTTTGTCCTCTGTTATCCTTAACCCATCTATTCCCTAGGCAATGGTGCCATGCCATCTTTGATATCCTTCTCATCCCTTATGCACCTAAAGAGGTTTTTTTTTTTTGTTTTTTTTTTGTCTTCAGCATTCATTGCTATCCCATTTGTACTGAATTTTTGTATTTCTGACATTGTTCTTTTTAGACTATGTCAATGACATATTCATCCTCAGTATTTGCCTTTACTTTTATTTTTCATCTTATTTCTTCAAAGTCTAAATTTATCAATGACTTCATTTTCCATTCTTTCTAAATGATGGCTCCTCCTTTTCTCATCAGAGTTGTTTTTGTCATTAGAATGTTGTTTTTGAGAACGTACCATCCTTCTTGCGCAACTTCTCCTTTAACATTTTTGGCCAGGATATCTTATATATCCTTTTTTCTTTTCTTTCTGTCCTTCATGCCGTTATTTCAGAAATTAGAGGGTACCATTATTAAGTCTAGCTTTCTCTTCCTCATCTATCACCAACTTGAAAATCATAGTCACTTCCTCTCAAGATTCTCATTATTCCTTCTCTGGCAACAACTTCCTCCTTATTGGCCAAATCAGGCTCTGGATAGGAGATTTTCTTGGCACTTCCTTTGCCTTTTGAAGAACAGAATCATCATTAAGTCAAGGCAGACATTTATTAGCTACTCTGCTTTAAACAGAGAGAAAGAACTCTATCAAATGTCTGGATAGTAGAATATTCTGTTAAACCCTTTCACCAGGTTTATGATCCCTTTTTTCCAGGTCATTTATTTTTTTCTTTATGGTCATGTGTTCTGTTGTCACTTATTATAATATTTCTTTTCTTACTTTTTATTTCTATTTCTTATATTGACTCTCACTCAAATGTTCTCCACCATACCTCTCTATTCATGGCTTTCCTCACACAAGTAAATCATAATAAATATGTTATTGCAACATTCCTGTTGGTTAATATGTTCTCTTTGGAATAAAAAATATGTCCTTTCATAGACATATTCCACTTGAGTCATATCTCTCCATGTTATGGTAATATCTAGGAGGCTCTCATTCCTTTCCAGGCTGTATTTGAGACTCCCTCTATCATGGTCCCATTCCAAGTACTTTTGTGTCCCTTCCACCTTATTTTCTTCTCCCTTTTATGTGTTGTTATTCCTGATTATAATCTGTCTTTTCTTCTACTTATATCTCCCCTTCCCTATAAACTGTATTTCCTTCTATGTATATTTATATCACTAGTGCCTGCCACATTTTGAGTTCTCTATAAATGCTTTTGAAACTTCAATGGTGGAGATTTTTCTTTTGATAATGTCATTTGTTGTTGTTGGTCAGTCATATTTGACTCTTCATAGATAATCCTATTTGGGGTTTTCTTGGCAGAGATACTGGAGTGGTCCGCTATGTCCTTCTCCAGCTCATTTTACATATGAAGAAACTGAGGCAAACAGGGTGAAATGAGCTAGTTAGAGATAGAAAGGGAAACCACATTAGTATCTTTGCCAAGAAAAAACCAAATAGGATCATGAAAGGTCAGATATGACTGAACAATAATATGCTAGGCAGGGTAAGTGCTGGGAATACAAAAAGAGGCAAAAAAGAAAACTCTAGCCCATCTGGAGTTTACAAACTAGTAAAGGAGATATCATGCAAACAAATATATACAAAGCAAGCTAAATACAGGATAAATAGGAAATAACTAAAAAAAGGGAAAGCATTGGAATTAAAAGGGGTCAGGAAAGGCTTATTGCAGAAGGTGAAGTTTTAGTTATGACTTAAAGGAAGACAGAAGATTAGTAGTCAAAGTAAAAGAGGGAGTGTGTTTGAGGAATGGGGGACAGCTGGAGAGAATGCAAGAAGCTGAGAGATAAAGAATTTTGTTTGTGAAATAGCCAGGAGGTCCATGGCATTAATTGAAGAGAACATGTCAGGAAGTAAGGTGTAAAAAAGACTAGAAAGATGTGTGTGTGTGTGTGTGTGTGTGTGTGTGTGTGTGATTAGGCTGAGAAGGGCTTTGAATGCCAAATAGCATTTTGGTATTTGCTTCTGGGGACAATAAGGAGCCACTGAAGTTTATTGAGCAGTGGGGTGATATAACAGGACTTGGGCTTTAGGAAAATTGCCTGAGTGATTTTTTTTCAGCTATTTGTTTCTCAAATTTGCTTTTATTTTCCAAAATGTCTGCCTTTAAGGAGCAAGTAGTATCACCAATGCTTCAAAAAAATCTCTCTCAGTTTCTTTATCAGTTCACAATTCCTGCAATTCTATTGCCTGTCTCTGTATAAATCAGAAGTGGATATTGGTTACCAGGTTTCACATGTCTTCAAAAGCTATCCATTACATTCTCTTCCTCCTCCTTCCTTCTTCTTCTCCTCCTTCCTCTTCCCTCTTCCTCCTCCCATCTTCTCTTCCTCCTCTTCCTTCCTCCTTTTCCTTTTCCCTCCTCCTCCTCCTCTTCCCTCCCCGTACTCTTCTTTCTCTTCCTCCTCCCTCCTTTTTCTACTCCTCCCTTCTCTTCCTCTTCCCTCCTCATCTTCCCTACCTCTTCTCCTCCTTTTCTTTCTCCTCCCTCTTCCTTCTCTCTCCCCCTCCTTCTCCTCCTCCCCATTCTCCTCTTCCTTCTTCTCCTTCTTTAAAACACTTTTCCCATTCTGTCAGGGAAGGATAAATTATCTCTTTAATAACTTAAAGAGCAGAGAGGCATTCCTCCTCTCCACTCTTCTTTTCTAACTAGGAAGCCAATTTGTGTTTTGTTTAAATGTACCTTTTCTGTGGCATTGACAACAACTAGCAGTTGTGGTAAGACTGAAAGAATTTACAGAAAAGGGACACCAACAATTATTTGAGGACATACAGGAGTGTAGTAGAGATTGCTTTATATGGCAGATTTAAAGACAAAAGAAACAAATCTAAAACTCCTAAACCTGGAATAGTGAAGACTGAGATGTTAAGATGATAGATACTCCAAAAATTGAGGTTGGAGGGTGGCAAGGAAGAACTTGGGCTTATTTACCAACAACCCAGATACTAAAGTTGTGGAGCTGCCCTTAAGCTATAAAGAAGCATTTAAAAAATTATATCTCTATTTTTTATTACAGCTTTTTATATACAAAACATATGCATGGGTAATTTTTCAGCACTGACCTTTGCAAAAATTTCTGTTTAAACTTTTTGCCTCCTTCCCTCTACCCCCTCCCCCAGATGGCAGGTAGTCCCATTCATGTTAAATGTTAAATATAATTTATGTATACACACACACACACACACACACACACACACACACACACACATATATATATTTATACAGTTATCTTGTTGCACAAGAAAGATCGGATTTAGAAAGAAGGTAAAAATAACCTGAGAAGAAAAAACAAAAATCCAAGCAAACAATAACAGAAAGAGTGGAAATGTTATGTTGTGGTCCATATTCATTTCCTGGCGTTCTCTGGGAGTAGCTAGTTCTGTTCATAACATCAATTGGAACTGATTAGGATCCTTTTGTTGTTGATTGATCATCATATAGTGTTGTTGTTGAAGTGTATAACGATCTCTTGGTTCTGCTCATTTCACTCAGCATCAGTTCATGTAAGTCTCTCCAAGACTCTCTGTATTCATCCTGCTGGTCATTTCTTACAGAGCAATAATATTCCATAACATTCATTATATCTCTATTTTTATTTTATTTTCCCTCAATAGTATTTTTCCCAATTACTTATAAAGATAATTTTCAACATTCATTTTTGTAAAATTTTAATTTCTTTTCTCCCTCCTCTATTTCCCTCTTCCAAGTAATCTAAGTCATGCATATGCAATCATTTAAAACATATCACAATATTAGTCATATTGTAAAAGGAAAATCAGAACAAAAGGGAAAAACACAAGAAAGAAAAAAAAACAATAAAAAAGTGAAAATAATATACTTTCAAAAAAAAGAAAATAATATGCTTTCATCCATATTCATTCTTCATAGTTCTTTCTCTGGATGTGGATAGCATTTTCCATCATGAGTCTTTTGGATCCTGTCTTAGATCACTGTATTGCTGAGAAGAGCAGTCTATTCAAGTTGAACATCTGCTCAATGTTCCTATTACTATATACAATGTGCTCTTGGTTCTGCTCTTTACTCAGCATCAGTTCATGTAAGTCTTTCTAGGCTTTTCTGAAATCAGCCTGCTCACCATTTCTTACAGATCAATGATATTCCATTACTTTCAAATATCATATCTTATTCAGCCATTCCCCAGTTAATGGGCATCCACTCAATTTCCAGTTCCTTGCCATTTCCAAAAAGGGCTGCTACAAACATTTTTGCACATGTGGGTCCTTTCCCCTCTTTTATGATCTCTTTGGGACTATAAGGCAGTATATATACATACATTTTTATTATAGCTTTTTATTTACAAAATATTTTTTAGCATTGACAATTGCCAAGCCTTTTCCCCCAATTTTTCCCCTCCTTCTCCTCATCCCCCTCCCCCAGATGGCAGGTTGACCAATGTTAAAGTTATATGTTAAAGTATAAATTAAATACAATATATGTATACATGTCCATACACTTATTTTGCTGTACAAAAAGAATCAGACTTTGAAACAGTGTACAATTAGCCTGTGAAGGAAATCCAAAATACAGGAGGACAAAAATAGAGGGATTGGGAATTCTATGTAGTGGTTCATAGTCATCTCCCAGAGTTCCTTCGCTGGGTGTAGCTGGTTCAGTTCATTACTGCTTTATTGGAACTGATTTGGTTCATCTCATTGTTGAAGATGGCCACGTCCATCAGAATTGATCATCATATAGTATTGTTGTTGAAGTATACAATGATCTCATTGTATACTTCAACAACAATACTATATGATGATCAATTCCTCACTCCCAACACATTTCACTCAGCATCACTTAATGTAAATCACTTCAGGCCTTTCTGAAATCATCCTGTTGGTCATTTCTTACAGAACAATAATATTCCATAATATTCATATACCACAATTTATTCAGCCATTCTCCAACTGATGGGCATCCACACTCACTTTTCAGTTTCTGGCCACTACAAAGAGGGCTAAGGCAGTATTTTTAAGACAGATAAAAAGGAAATGATATTTCATCTTGTGAAATATATTATTCATAAAGGTCACAAGGGTTGAAAAAATATAGAGAAGTTGAGAAGGATATTAGTCAATTTGTGGATAAAGATCCACAATGAGTAAGACAATGGTTGAAAAAATCTAAATAGGTTTGAGAAAGATGTTAGTCAATTTGTGAATAAAAATCCAAAATGAGTAAGTATAAAATTCAAATAAGTTAGTGAGGGTTGTGTGTTGGGAGTGAGGAATAGGACATTCTTAACCTTTTGAAGCTGACATCAGAAAGGCCAAATGTGACTTCTCCTTGTGTCTTCCTTTAAGATAGCTTGCCCCATGGGCCTTGCTAATATTGTTTGGAAGACAGCAATAGTTATTTTTTAGTAAACTCCTGTGAAGGGTTAATTAAACATTCAGACCACATCAGGTCCCAATAAACAGACCTCTTTCCTTCTAAGGACTGGAGGATTAGGATTTCTGCCCAAGATTTGGCTGGTTCTTCTCTCTTTATTTTCTTCTCCAAGCAGCAGGGTGGGTGGAGTTCAGACCACAAGCCGGAACTCCCTGCCCACCCCGGGGAAAAAGGAGGTGATTCAAGCAGCCAAATGTTTTTTTCATCCCAAGGGAAATTGGGTGGAAGGTTGAGGAGGGAGAGGAATTTTCTCCTGAAGGATGGAAGAACACGTTCATCACCTTTTGCAGTTTGCACCCTGTGAGTTCAGTTGTTCCTGGAAGACTGAGAGGTCAGAGCATCTTGCTCCCCAGAAGCTTTCTCTGTAGTTAATTGACCTGAGAGCAAGGTGAAGAGTAGGTGGATGAGAGTTAGAACAGCAATGCAGCATATGGAACATCAACTCACAGTGGCCTGTGGTCAGAGAGAATCCAGAGGCGGGTGCTCTGACTCACTTTAGCTGAGCCTGGACAGTCAACAATGACCTTTTGTGGTTGACATAGGTAATGGAGAGAATGAACTCTAGGAGTGAAGTTGGGGTCACATTAGGAGGGATAGAGTGAGAGAGAGGAAGAAGGGCAGGGATGACCAATAAAGTGCCAATAAGTTATACGAAGGGAATTTCCCAGGAATAAGTATCTGAAGCTTGAATCCAGGCTTGATCCTATGTGAAAAAATAGAGGCAGATCGGAAGAATGAATAGTGCTGAATTTAGAGCCAAGGAGAATTGGGATACATATTCCATCTCAGCCACTAACTAGCTATGTGATCACCTGCAAATCAACTAGCATCTTTGAGCCTCAGTTTCCCTATCTAAAAATTGGGGATGATAATACCTGTAGGACTTACCCCAGAGGCTTGTTCTAAAGCTGCAAATGGGATAATAAACATTAAAAATATTATGAACTATCAAATATAATCCAATTTCAATTAATCAAGATCCTACTATTTGGGGATTTACAAATATTTCAATAAAAAAAAAGAAGCTGAGGTAAAGTTCTGAACTGTTTGTGAAGAGAAGGTTTGCTAAGCAAATTAGTAAGATTGCAAGGGCAGTGTTCAAATTACCCAAGAAGAAAATGAGTCATTTCAAATGCTGCCATAATCAATTGTTAACTGATATGCAATCACTACATTTAATAATTTTCAGGTGTGGAGAAGGTGAAGTCAAGGACTCCTTTGGGTACCAAAAGAATTTTAAAAATATGTACCCATTATCTATCCTACAAAATACACTAGTATTAAAGGGGAGGTGAGATGGTTGTGTCATTTTATGTTCTAATCTTGGAAACAAAAGGTACATTCTTTCTGGTTAATATTTCTATTCTGGTTAATACTGTTTCAAATCATTCTTAGATATTTACAAAAGGGACATATTCAATGTCCTTGCATAGCCAATACTTTATTGAGTCTAGTTGGAGTTACTCAGTTTACTTGAATGTTGGAAACTGAATTTTCTTGATGGATATCTATTACATAGAACAGATCTCTCACTAGCTCACAAGGGCAACAAGAACTCTCCCTTGGAAAAATGGGGAGGGATGACACAGAGATTCCTAGAATGTTACTTGTGAAAAGGACCTTGGAGACCATCTCGTTGGACCATTTCATTTTACAGATGATGTAACATTTCCTTGAGGAGGCTGGGAGATTACAATTATGAGTTAGTGTAGTTTTCTTCCTCTCTCCATTAGTCATTTTGGGTAATGTCCATGAAAGCAGACAGAGCTTGAGAGAGATGCCTCTCTTGGTGCACTGACTGCCAGAAGTGTGGTCTCTAGAGAAGCTCATAAAATTAGAGCATTTTAGAATTGCAAAGGACTTAGAGATCACATGGTATAATTTATATTTCATAAAACATATGAACGTACAATATATTTAATATATGTAATAATGTATCATATGAAATGAAATATAAATATAAAATAAATTCTATAATTTATAATATAATAACATAGTCCACATTTTATGCAGGAGACAAGTGAGATCCATAGAGATGAAGCGATTTGCTCAAAAATCACACAGTGAGGAACAATTGGAACCTGAATTCAGATTTTAAGCTACTGAATGGAGAGATAGCATCTTTTCTTCTCATCCTAATGCCTCCCTGATTAACATGTTGAAACTTGTCAAAATCAGAATGAGAAGGAGAAAATCAGAAACAGAAAGAGAAGGAAGTCTGTTTTGGGGATAACTAAGAAATTGGACAAAGAATGAAAGTAGGATGGGAGGAATCTTGGCATTTTGTCCCATGGAGAACTAGCTTTTGAAGTCATATAGCTGGTGCCCTAGGTATTGCTTCTTTTGAGTACTGATGTCAGCCTCTCATCCTTTGCTGCTTGTCTGGGCAGGTACGAACTATACCAGGAGCATTGTCTGGTGGGTGGCAAAATAATCATAACTTACCCAGTGCTTTAAGATGAACAAAGCATATTCTTCACAACCGTGTGAAGTATTATTGTCCCCATGTTACAGTGAGGAGACTGAAGCAGAAAGGTCCAGCTGTGATTTTCCCAATGTGACATAGCTAGTGAGTGTCAGGATTCAGAGCCAGGTTTTCTGACTCAAGGTCAGTGTTCTTACCTTCTTTCCTCATACAACAATAACTCCTTAGGGAAAGTTCTCCAGTGGTACAACTTGTATTATTGGTGATACACCCTACATCCTGGAGTGCCTTCAACCACTTGGAGCTAAAAAAGGATCCTTCAAGGTCATCTAGTCTAACTTATATTTTGCAGTTAAGCCAACTGAAAGCTCAGGGAGGTTACCATGTGACTTGCCTAGAGTCACACAAGTAGCAAGTGGCAGATGTGGCTTGACTTCTGCCTTCAAATTGAACACTTTTCTCAATGCACTAAGGATTTAAGTACTAAAATGTTGGGAGTCCAGTTAACTGTTCTCCTGGGATGTGGGGAAGAGGGGGTGGGTCATAGGATAAGGATAAGGGAGATTGGAGCAGAGGGAGTAAAGTCATTTCCACAGCGTGGAGCTGAGGTTTAAATAGAGGAGTTATGAAGAGTCAGAAGTGGGGATGTGGTATGATTCACTGTGGGTCAAATACACTGGAATTGGCCCCCAGGAACAGGCAAGGAAAAATATTATTGGGAGTAATGTGAGAAAACAGGAGAACAGGAAAGGCAAGTCATTCTAGGAGCAGAAGTAGACACTGAACAATAGTTTGCCATGCTCAGCCAGTGCTCTAATCCAGCCGTCTTTTAATTATTGGTCACATGTGCCAGCCATTTTTCTATGTTCTTTATAAACTCCAGCAAAAAGGGGTATCCTATGAATAGCATCATTTTTAATTTACTTCAAGGAAGAGGTAAGGTCTCTCGGAAAACCAGATAGAAAAATTATAATATAGATATCTCTCTAAACCACTCTTTAAGTTCTTTATAAAAGGTCTATGGCTCTGGCTCCTAGTCCCAATTTGCTCCATATGGTTCATTTACACCTGCTGGGAAGCTCTTGTAGGTACCTGGATTCAGTTCTATTGAACAAGGATTTGCTAAAGGCTTATTTATACTAACAGATGACTAATAAAGCAAGAGAGAAATGGGAATGATAGAGGAACAAAACTGGGTTGGGGAACAGGAACCTCCCTGTTTAGTTCATTAATTTCCAAGAAACTGCTTTCTTTTCTCTTCCTTGTGTTTTCTGGAGAAAAAAAAAAGGAGGAAAAATGTCCTCATAGAAATATTATTCAGATATTTTATTATATGAATATATATATCATTCATATATATATTATCTGGCTCAGGCACCATCTTAGTTGAATGATGTATTGATGGTGGCACAAATTTATAGCTAGAGGTTTATATCACAGACAGTTGAGAACAAATGACAATAAATTAATTTAAAGTGCTACCAAAGTGTTCCCCAAAGTATATGATGTTTATGAGCTATGGGCTAATAATTGATACATGTGCATCTTTTATAATCCTGATCTTGTCTTGAAAGCAGCTAGTTAAAAAGCAGTCACATGACATAAATTCTTTTTTTATTAATATCACAAATGAATAAGTAGGATGGTGAGGTCCGCAATCATTAGCATCTCAGATTTTCCAAAATCCACATCATGGATATTTCATTTCCCATTTTCACCCCCAATTCCTCGAGGGTTCAGAGGTCATGGTGGTCCTTGTATTTTACTGTGTCTAACCTCCAAGGACAGGATGACTGGCTACTGGTTGACACTGCTGCTGTAATCTCTTTATTGGCTTCCTTTTGCATTTTGTTTCAAATTCCATGGCCTGGTCTTAAATGGAGGAATTAGAGAATGTCAGAATAAGATGAGACTTTAGGGTTTTCCTCCACCTTCCACGTTTGCAGATGAGAAAACTAATGCTCAGGCTGGCTTCAGGAACAAAACTAAAACTTTTAGACATGGTATCCAACAGCCTAGAGAGAGGGCTGGGGAGTATTTTTGAAAGGGTTGATTGTTTGTGATAAGTATCCACACATGTGTGCACACACACACACACACACACATACACACATACACACATCTACTTGCACACACAATGGCTTGGTGGTGGAAAATCATCTGAAAGCACTTTTGATCCTGGCTTTAGGAGGGCAGAGCCGCTGAGTTTCAGAAATGAGAAGGAGTAGCATGGAGGGCAGCCGGACCTAACCAGCCTCCTTCCGATGCTGAAGCTCAGATAAAAGCAGACAGAAACCAAAATCTCTGGGCTGGTGTAATAAGGTGACTCTGGTAATTGCTGTCCGGTCACTGATAAGCTGGAAAGCATCCAGAGAGGGGCCTTCAGCATGGTCAAAGAGCTTGAGTTCTTGCAATATGAGGATGGGGTAAAGTGATATGAGGAGTTGACTTCCCTGCTCCATTTTCTTGTTGAATTCTCACTTGTCCTTTAAGGCACAACAAATGTTGCCTCTTCCATGAAGCCGGTCCTAATCCTTTGGTCATTTCCAGTGTTCAAATTCAGACCTTGGTCATTCACTTTGGTCTGCACCTTTTGGACTTATGCATTATTATTTACCTCTGTGAGTCTGGTGTGTGTTTGTGCCTTTTCCTCTTCTAGTTTGTAAGTTCCATGACTGCAAGGACAGCCATCATTTGCTGTTTGCACAATTTGGAGTATCTAACGCAGTACTCTGCACAAAATAAATGCTTAATAATTATTGGATAAATTAATGCCATCCTTCTTTGTCCAGTCCCCTCCAAGGCCTGCTTTTTTTCTCATTTGTGAAAAAAAAAATTACCATTTCTGAAACTGCTAATGAGTGAAGACACAGAGATGGGGGAAATGGGCATTGTTTAAGATAGTAAGTGGTGGACAGAACATTTCTCTAATTTGGTTAGTCCTCAGGCTAGAGTTTGGAGAATATTACATTAGTCAGCGCCTGGGCCCCAGCTGAAAGTTCCTTCTTTCACTTGTTTATATAATTGCCTTATAACTATTTCTTAGAACTCATTAATATAATAACAATAATCTATTTGCATATCTATTTGTATTTATATAAAGCATTCATAGCATGTATTTGTAAAAAAAATCCATAAACACCTGCATGAAAAAAATAGATGTTCTCAGTTCCAAAAGGGAATAAGGGAATGCTGGGGGTGGACCAGGAGTGCAAAGAGCAACTTATTATTGATTTGGTGATCAATCTGCTTGATAGTATAGTAACATTTACACCATTGTTGCTGATTTTTTTTTTTTTTTTTTTTTTTTTTTTTTTTTTTTGAGGCTAGGGTTAAGTGACTTGCCCAGAGTCACCCAGCTAGGAAGTATTAAGTGTCTGAGACCAGATTTGAACTCGGGTCCTCCTGAATTCAAGGCTGGTGCTCTATCCACTGAGCCACCTAGCTGCCCCTTACTGTTGCTGATTTTCACAAAACCTTTGACTCAGTTCTGAATTCATGACATTTGTATATTGAAAATATGTAAAGATAGATTAAAATATAAAAATAGACACAAATAGATACTCAGTATCCTGAGAATGCTGGACTATTTGATATCCATATAAATACTATTTTCTAAAATACCATGACTATACAATAATGTTCAGAACAAACAAAATAAAAATTTTAAGGGAAACAATTTAAGTCCATTAAGTTTTTTCTCAAACCCATGATTATTTTTCCTAAATTGAATGGCTTCCAAATTAAAGAGGAGAGTTAAACTAAAACAACTTATTAATCAATCGATATATAGGTGAAGCTATAGAGCGTTCACCAAAGTGCACATTAAGCATCTCTGTCATCCCAGAGAATCTTTCTTTAATGGTATTGAAATGACATTTGAACTTGATAAGTGTAAGATTTTTAACATATGCCAGGAAAAGATAGAGACCACAAGACTTTGAACTTCAATCAGGAAGTTCCAAAGGAACAATGGATATAGGCACAAATGCCTTGGTTACCTTCAAGTAAGACATATTGGACACAAAGATATCAAAGAGAAAACATTGTTAAGGGATTTATTAGATCTTGAAATCAAAGCTGAATGGGAAAATATATTTAGACAATTGCTGTTCATCTTTCAGACTTGAAGAGGACCAACTTAATTAAGTCAATTAACATCTATGCAATACTAGTCTTCATGTGTACCTTCAACACTATAGAATGGCCCTGGAAGGACCCTGACAAAAAGCCACACAGTAATAAAATACAGACCAATCAGCCTAAGGCAGTTCTAGAAAGATGAATATTTTTTAACTAAAAAAAGGAAAGAGAATTGATAGAAATTCTTGGAGTGAGTGTTAAACAGGTAAATAAAAAATTCACAGAAATATTTTTTGGAACAAACAGACCACTTTACTGATCAGCAATCCAGGCTGACAGCAAATACTCACCATGGGAATATTAACTATAACCCAAGGTAATTTACCTCCAGATGGAGCTTATAGAATAGGGAAGGTACAAGAAGAGAATTCAAAAAATCTCTATGGGCAAGATCTGAACTCAGCCAATACTATGTTGACAAAGAAACATTGAATGGATGACTGCCTAATTGGACCTTGTTTGTGGAAACCAGGGGAGAGGTGTTATGATGGCCACTCAGGGCTCAGCCATCATCACTATAAATTACAGAATGATTATCTTTAGAGAGCCCAGACTTAGTGATCAATCTAGATTATGTAAGGAAACAGAGGAGGCTGTGTAGGTCATCACTGAAGGTGGTAAAAAGTTAGTACCTGCTAAATATCTAGCAAAATACAGCTTTGTGGCTAGAATTATAGATTAGAAACTTACTCTCTTTCAAGAATTGCCAGATGATAAATCCCCATCCTACAAACAGAGACCACAAAACATCCTGGAGAATTCAACCAATAGACTCTATTGGAATTAGACCATGATCACTGGCTGAACCATTGCCTACTATCCCCCAGACATATAATGCTGCTACATAAAAATTTAAGAACATTTTAAATAATTGTCTCAAGTATCCCTAATCTCCAAGCCACCTGGATCAAAAAGCCTTCCAAAAATAAAGACAACATAAGAGGTCAATTCCACGTGGGAATAGGAAGAGGTGCATTTCCTCTCTGCTGTTAGTTTGCCTACAGAAGATGAGTTTGTAGTCTACCAATTCAACTACAAACACACAGTTAAGTTATTCATCTTTGCAATAATCTGTAAAACATTCATTCTAAAGGAATATCAAGCAAGACTACTTCTGTCTGAATCATATCCAAAAATATAGGAAGCAATGAAACAATAATAATGAACCAGGTGGTCTGGTGGGTCTTGATGTTTTCTGAGTTCCAATCCCACCTCAGACATTTACTAGCTGTGTGACCCTGAACAAGTCACTCAACTATTGGATTCCTCAGTTTTCTCATCTATAAAACGGTTTAATAATAGTACTCACAAGATTGTTTTAAGGCTCAAATGAAAGCTTTTGTAAAGCATTTGCAAGTCTTAAAGGGCTATATAAATCACAGTATTATAAGGATAATGATAATGATGATAATAGTAATAATAGCTTTAAGGTTTACAAAGAGCTTTACATATATTATTTCATGTGAATCTTAAAACTCTAAATATGATTATTTTCGTTCTATAAAGAAAGAAGAAAGCTTGACATATTTACTCTACCTGCTCAAGGATCACACAGAATGCTGAGAGTGGGATTCATACTCATTTCTCTCCTGAGGCCTGAATATGATCTAAGCAGCCCAAAGGTGGCTGAAAGCCCCCACTTCCCAATGGAAAGGTTGGCTTTCACTTTGCAGAGCAACCTCAATATGAGAGAAGTTCTACTGGTCTGAGCGTAGGGATGAGCTCCTCAACTAAGTTTCCATTAAATGCTTGAGAATTGATATTTATTTCCAGAAAAGAAAATGCCTTCTCTCCCTTGACCCCCTCCCTGTCCATATAACTGGTCCCTTAGTTATGCGAGTGTGGCGGCTTCTCTTATCTCCTGTCAGGGCTCACAGAACACAGTACAGTATATATTAATCAATTTGCTTCTGCTGGCTCACAGACAATGGATGCTTGGTCGGATAAAAGTGTCAATTAATAGGGAATGAAGAAAGAGAAAAGAAACAGAGAGAAGCAGAGATGTGCTCTCACAGCCCTTCAGTCTTGACTGATGAATACACAGACACACACAGACAGACAAACACATACACTTTGGACTTTAATGTTTACTAAGAGTACCTTATTTGGGAGTTTTGGTGGTGCAGGGAGTAGATGTTACTGATGGATTGTCTTGAGGTAGAGAACCCTTCTGGACCCTCTTTATATGATTGGCAAACTTTGTGGGAAGTGACTGGCCTGGGCTAAGATAGTAGAGCTGGGAGGGATTGGGATGTGGGAAGGGGTGGGAGTGGGGGGAAAACCAGACAAATATAGCTCATGTCTAGAAAATTGGGCCAGAGCCCAGGGCTTTCAGAAGGACTGGATTCTTAAATTTGGGTGTTCTTTCTTGTCCCAATGCAATAAACATTGATCCTGAGCCATCGCCAGTCACCTTGACCTTTGTCTTGACTCTAGTGATTGGAGGAGACAGGAAAGCTGATGACTGTGCACAGCTCTGCTTCGCTCAAATCCAATTCACTTGCAAGTCAAGACATCATGTTCTTGAGGTCATTAGCCTTCTGTGAGAATGAAGGATGAACAACAGCAATAAATATTAAATATCTATTGTATTCAGAGTACTGGGTCCGACACAGGGAGGGAAATAAAATCTAGGTAAGACACCCAAAGAGAGCTTACAGTCTAGTGTGGGTAGAAGACACAGATTTGATTCAATTCAGTTTTGAAATGCTATAGTGTGCAAAGCAACAGACAAAAAATAATAAAGTCATTGCTTTCAAGGACTTTTTGTTGAAGGGGTAGGGGAAAAATGCAATGTATAAACAAGTCTGTACAGACAAAATAATTTGAGGAAGCAGAGAGTTAGTGCTAAGTGCTGGAGGGTTCATGAAATACTCACCCCAGAAGTTGATTCCTAGGTCCAATCTGGGAGGGACAAAAGGGTTCTAAAATGTAGAAATAAGTAAAGAATACATTCTAGATATGGAGGAAGAGTCAGAAGATTGAATGCTATCTGAGGAATAGTAAGCAAGCTAGTTTGACTGAAACCTACGGTGTGTGAAGGGAATTCACAAGAAATAAGACTAGAAAGGTTGGATGTAAGTAGATTAGGGAGCACTTTATTTTTTTTTTAATTAAAGCTTTTTATCTTCAAAATGTATACATGAATAATTTTTAACATTCACCCTTGCAAAACCTTGTGTTCCAATTTTTTCCCCTCCCTTTCCTCCACCCCCTCACTTAGATGGGAAGTATATGTTAAACATGTGCAATTCCTCTAAACATATTTCCACAAATATCTTGCTGCGCAAGAAAAATCTGATCAAAAATGGAAAAAAATGAGAAAGAAAACAAAATGCAAGGAAACAACAATAAAAAGAGTGAAAATGCTATGTTGTGCTCCACACTCAGTAGGGAGCACACGTATAGAAGATTCTTAATCAGGAGCATTACATAGCTCCAGCTTTAAGCAGCTGTGTAGAGCATGGCTGCAAAATTGCATAGTGATTCTCAAACTTTTGTTCTCAGTATCTTTATACTTTTAAAAATCATTGAGGATCAGTCCAAAAAATTTTTGTTTATGTGAGTTATATTTGTAGATATTTACAACATTAGAAAGAAAAACAAAATTTTGAATTGGTAAACCCTCTGCAAGGGTTTCAGAGATTTCCAGGATTCTTTGGACCACACTCTGAGAGCCTTTGCTTTAGAAAATAGTATTATAAAAAGCCGGGGAGGAGGGGGGGTAGATCCCAAGAACAGAGTACAAGAAGGCTTCATGGAGAAAGTGGCATTTGATATGGGCACTACTAAATAGTTTCGTCACTCTCTTGGTCATCTCTGCTCCTGCTGGAAACCAACAGTGATGATAAAATAGGAAACACCTGCAGATGCACTGTTGGTTAGGATTGGAGAACCTTTTTTTTTAATTTAAAATTTTTAAAAGTATGACCCTGTTCCTAAACCAATTGTGCAGAAATGTCAGGAAACATTAGCACTTCATCATTAACCACTGTCCTGGAAGAAATCCTCTGATAAACAGATGTTTTGTCAACAGATCATCTGGGCAATAAAATTTAAAAGAAGGGAAGAGGTTGAAGGGGAGGGGGGCTGTGTATTTGAGAGAATCTGTGTGCAAGGGGGTAAGGGCAGAGGAAGAAAAAAAACTCATGTGTAGTTAAAAAAAAAAAAAAGACTGCCTTGCATTGTGTGGGACAGAGGTTATGCAAGGATAAAGAATATATAGGAAATGTGGTCCAAGGTGTTTGCATGTATGTGAGTGTGTGTAATTGAGGGAGCAGGCTTTGAAAAACAATGAGGAAGAAAAGGCCAAGTGAGCTGAAGAAGCTGAAGAAGGATCATCAGCTAATAGGAAGCTTGGCACGAGACTGGTGAAACATAAGAAAAGTGGGCATCAGGGAAATCAGTTAAAGCCCTATCGATTCCCTTTAGACGTAAGAAAAGGCAGACACATGGAGCTGTCCAAGGATTTCTGCAGGAACTCCCTCCAATCCCTTACCCCAGCTCTCTAGTTTAATGACTTTGTTTCAAGGGGAAAAAAGCCCAGTGTGTGAAGGATAAAAGTCCCAGAATGCTTCCCGGCCCCTTCCCCAATGTGGGGAAATATTCTTCTAACTGTCTGTAGGAGGGGAGGCACCCCAAATCTGTCCAGCCAGTGGGAGGGCCACTCCAAGGCTCCTGGGGCTTCTGCAAAGGAAAAAACGAGAGGGAGGAGTGCATCTGGAGGTTGGGAGGAGGGGGATACTGTGTGTGAACCTCAGGCCTCTGGGTCTCCCCCCTCTCTCTCTATCTCCCCTAATGAGCTGCCTAACTGGGGGGGTGGAGGGGGGTGAACTCCTCCAGCAAGCAGGGATAGCAGCTTCTCGGCAATGTCTGGCAGCCCGTTAATAATAAACACTTTCCCAGCATCTCCCTGCATGTCATGTTATTAATTCTAACAGGGCCAGATAGAGGCCAAGGCCCGGACTTGAATATCTCTGACGTTTTCTGCAGCTTCCCTGGCCTGGGTTTTATGCTAGGGTGTCATAAACTAAGGACCTGGAATCCAATATCCCTTTGCTACTTGCTACCTGTGTGATACTGGGCAGGTCGCTCACATTCTCTGAGAATGAGGTTCCCCAGCTGTTAAAATGAGACTGGATTAGTTTGCTCAAACAACAAGCATTTGTTAAGGAAGTCCTATGCGCCAGGGACTGTGTTAAGCACCAGGGATACAGTCTCTGCTCTCAAGGAGCTCACACTTAAATGAAGTGACCTGTAAGGATGCTGGGAGCTTCAAACATGGGATCCTTTGACCCTGTCAGAAAAAGTCTCTTCTTCTGCATTTTGCGCCTATTTTCTGGACTGCTGAAGTAATTAAACTAAATAGGTCAGAATTTCCTTAAGTCAGATATACCAACTTTGCCACTAACAGCCTTTGGGAGCTTGACAGTAAGTCACTTGAATGATTTGATGTAGTAAAAAAGGTAGGGATTTGAAATCTGAGCACCTGAGTCTCAGTGTAGACTCTGTTATTTATTGCCTGTGTAATCTTGAGTCAATTATTCCATCTTACCTGGCTTCAGTTTCCTTATCTGTAAAAGGCAGGGTTTATAATGGACAATCTTCGAGTTCTAACATTCAAGTTCCCTGTTTATCACAATAGTCAAATCGAAACAATATTTATTTACTGGCCACCAACTGTCTGGAATAATGGCTAGAGTGCTGGGTTTAGAGTCTGGAAGACCTGAGTTCATGTCTTATTTCTTATACTTTTTGATTGTGTGACCCTAATTCACAACTTTTTTTTTAATCATTTTTACTTATTTTGCTAAATATTTCCCAAATATGTGTAAAAAATTTAAGAATCATTTAAAATTTTTCTCTTCCATAAGAAGTAAGCAATTTGATTTCAGTTCTACATGTGAGGTCATGCAAAACAAATGTCCATATCAGCAATGTTGCAAAAGAAAACACAAACAAAATAAATACAAATAAAGAATGTAAAAATAAGTATGCTTCAAGAGGCATTCAGAGTTTATCAGTTCTCTCTCTGGAGGTGGATAGCATTTTTCATCATGGGTCTTTTGGAATTGTCTTGGATCGTTGTCTTTCTATATGTGTGTGTATGTGTATATAAATTTTTAAAGATAGTTTTCAACATTCACTCTTGAAAAACCTTGTGTTCCAAATTTTTCTCCCTCCTCCTCCCCACCATCCTCCCACAGATAGCAAGTAATCCAATATAGATTAAACAGGTACAATTTTTCTAAACATATTTTGGATCATTGTCTTAATCAGAGTAACTAAGTATTACAATTACAAAATTGCTGTTACCATGTATGTACAATGTTCTCCTAATTCTGTTCACTTCACTTTTCACCACTCCTCCCTCCCTCCTTCCCTTCCTCCCTCCTTTCCTCTCTCCCTTCCTTCCTTTCTTTCTCCTTCCCTCTTTTTATCCTCCCCTCCCTTCTCCCTTTTCCCTTCTTTCTTTCTTCCATACTATTTTCCTTCCTTCTCTCCCTTAATCACTGATTGAGCACTGCTTCAATTAAACTGAGACCTGTTAAAGACCTTAGATGAAAAAAGGCCAAGGTCTCCCATTGCATCCAGGGACATGTCTTCCTAAGTTTTTCTGAAACCATCTTACTCATCATTTCAACAGTTGTCTATCAAAATCATATACCACAACTTGTTGAGTCATTCCCTAATTGATAAGCATTACTGTAAGGTCCAATTTTTTGCTCCCATAAGAGGTATTTTGAATATTTTTTGTACAAAAAAAACCCTGTTTTCTCTTCTTTGATCTCTTTGGGATGTAGACTTAGTATTGGTATTGCTGGGTATGCATAGTTCTATAGTGCTTTGAATATAGTTACAAATACATTAATTAGTGTCCCATTTTACCCCAACCCATCAAGCTTTTGTCATTTTCCTTTTCTGTCAGTCTGAGGTGTAAAGTGGTATCTTAGTGTTGTTTTAATTTTCATTTTTTCTAATCAGTAGTGATTTAGAGCATTTTAAAAATGTGACTATTGACAACTTTGATTTCTTCTGAAAATTACATGCTCATATCTGTTGATCATTTATCATCTGAGGAATGAGTCTTATTTATTTTTTATCAATTTGGTTCACTTCCCTCTATATATATCTGAGAAATGAGACCTTTATCAGAAGATCTTTTTGCAAAATCCTGCCCCTACCATTTTTCTTTTAATTTTGGCTATGTTAGTTTTGTTTGTACAAAAGCTTTTTAATTTCATTTAATTCAAATTATGTATCTTATTTTTCATAATTTCCTCTATAAAACTCTTTTTTTAAAAAAATCAAATAATGCTGACCCTTAGGGTTTCCACTCTCTCTTCACCTCTTTTCTTCCTGACCATGAACTGTTATTTATAAGTGGATATCCACTAAGAGTTAACAAACAGTTATCTCTCAGGTTCCCATTACTGAAAGTGCTCCTCTCGTCCTTTCACTATGACTCAGAAATGGATAGTTGCAATCGAATTGCCAAATAGTGTCTGGTCTTACATCCGGAGCTAGCTCAGGGGGTACCCTGTAATCTCTTTCTTACCAGTTGTCTCTCGCTTGAGAGTTCTTGAAGCCGCTGCTTCTTCTCTATCATCCTTTGTGTTTCTTCTATGCGGGCTCCAGGCTAGTGTCCTCCCTGATGTCATAGAACTCTCTTTCCAGCCTCCTAGGTTGTCTTGAATTGGATGAATATCTTACTCTAACTTTTTATTAGTTTTGCCATTCTAGAATTTAATCTGAGGCATTCTTTTACAGTTGTTTGGAAGGGAATGTTGAGAGAGTTGTGCTGAATGCTTCTCTACTCCACATCTTGGCTCTTGGACCTCCCATGTTGACAGTTAATTTTATTAGTCCTTAGCCAATTTCCTAGTTATGGAAATGTTGACACCTACCTATTCAAAGAAAAAGCTTTAGATGAGGTATTGGCAGAAGGAAATTTGACAGAAGATAAAGAAATCACAACTTCTGTTCATTAGGGGTTATAATCTAGTTGGAGATCTATGGCCTAAGTACATAAATTATTCTAGATGTTAGTTAAAGATACTAGAAATATGACAAAAATTTTTAGCTTTTTTTTTTTTTTTTAGTTTATCAGTAGATTATGAACTTGAATATGTCTCTTAGACCAATAGAGTTTTTTGGATGTTGACTCATATTGGGTAAATGATATTGGATGGTTTAACCTCTAAGAAACATAGTAAAGAAGAGTAAAGAGAAAAATATTTACGCAAAGAAATAATCTTGGACCTGGAATAACCTTGGTTTCATACAATGATGATAAGAAGGAATAACTGTGAGATACACAGATTTTTTTTTAAGCTTTGCCAACCACTTTGTTTATATTATATCATTTGAACCCAAACACTGCTAAACTGGTGCTGTTTTTCTCCTCATCCCACAGATGAAAAAGCTGAGTTTCAGAGATGTTTAAAAACATGTCCAGGATTACACAAATTGAAAATTTCTGAAAGGATTTGAATTGAGGCCTTTCTAGCTCCAAACCTATTATGCCATCCACAATACCATTCTGCCTTTCTTAGAGATTATCATGGAAAGGGACTTTAGAGATTATCTAGTTCAATTCTTTCTATTTCACAGATGAGGAAACTGAGGCCCAAAGATATTAAGTGATTAAAATCAAACAAAAATGAAATTTTTAAGACAGCTTCTCTGATTTCAAATCTAGACTCTTCCCTCTGGTTTTTTTTTCCTAAAAAAATTTATCAAATTTTAATACACATTGCTTTATGAATCATGTTGGGAGAGAAAAGTTAGAGCAAAAGGGAAAAACCATGGGAGAGATTAAAAAAAAAACATAAAAAAAGAAGTACCCATAGTATGTGTTGATTTACATTCAATCTCCATAGTTCTTTTTTTGGATGCAAAAGGCATTTTCTGTCTAGTCTATTGGTATTGCTTTGGATCACTGAGCCACTGAGAAGAACCAAAGCTTTCATAGTTGATCATTGTACATTCTTGCTGTGTACAATATATTCCTGGTTCTGCTTGTTTCACTCAGTATCAGTTCATGTAAATCTTTCCAGGCCTTTCTATAATCAGCCTGTTCATCATTTTTATAGAACAATAATATTCTTTCACTTTCATATACCATAATTTA